>NC_084891.1:16572500-16872500 GCF_958979055.1 Alnus glutinosa | reverse complement strand
CTTGAGAGACAGCACCTCATCACTCAATTGCAATATCCCACAAATACCGCGACAAACATTCCGGTCCCCCAAGGTGACAGGCCGAATGGTTGAAAGCCCAGAACGAAACTGATCAGAAAATTTGGTAGATTCCTTGATCAACGAACCAGGAAACGGACCCAGGTCAATATTTGCTTCAGTAAAGAACTGTATTCCAATAAAGTGACTTATTGTTTCATCATCTCCATATATAGGCGTCAGCCGTAACCTGTTCATCAGTGGAGTTCCATCTTTCCTAAAGTTCAACAACTCGCCTTGGAATTCAATTCCCTCCTCAAGACATCTTCTCATATCTGAAACTACTGTGGAGTCCACTAAGGGATGTCTTCTTTTTGCAAATGGGCCTCTACATTGCAAGAAACGGCTGTAAAAAATTCCCAAATATTAGTAGAAAGAAATAATTCTAAGCAAAGCATCTTAGCAAAAAGCATCCAGTCAATTGATGAATAAAAAATTCCAAAAATCATTACATTAGTTAATAAGCTGAGAGAGAGAGAACTAGCATTCCTGTAAGCTAAACCCCAGAATTGCGCAGCACAATAAGAACAAAGAAAAGTACACAAGACCACAAGAAAGCATCTGGATGTCATACAAGCATAACCAGTGAGAATAAGATAAACCACAAATATTGGTGCATAACAACTAGCATGTCCATAATGACTGTCTTATTCATTTATCAGTTAACGTACTTTAGTCTTGTTTGTACTTTACTCCTATTTTATATCGGTTATTATTTAGGTTTGAAGAGGGACAAAACCTGAACTCAAACACAGGAATACAGCTCATAGCATCCCCTAGCAAATTCATCCTCAGAACCATAACTTTAAGAGTTAAGCAAAGATTTTATTTTATTTTTATTTTTTATTTTTAAGTGAATAATAATTTATTGAGAGAAAAGGCAAAACCCTCGTACATGAAAAGTATAAAAGAGATACAACCACCCTAAAGGTGTCGAAAATCTAAGAAGTTAACATGATCTAAAAGATTCAAAGAGAGATTAGGAACATATATTACAGCCCAGTCCAAGAGAGATCTCAAAAAGATTAACTTCTAAAAGATTCAAAGAGGAGAGATTAGGAACATATATTACAGCCCAGTCCAAGAGAGATCTCAAAAAGATGTCTTTTTGAGATCTCTCTTGGACTGGGCTGTAATATATGTTCCTAATCTCCTGAGCTGCATTAATGCAAATCTATATTTAATAGAAACAACATATTTAAGAAAAGAATTTGAATATAACAAATAGAAAAATCAAGTTGTGCTAAAAAATTGCCTCCAAATCGCAACATAGTTAATCATAAAAAAGAAAAGATGATGTAGTTAAAAACTGGAATCTAAACAAGGGAACACTTTGCTCGCCTCATTAGCACCCCAGCTCCTAACTCAGTCACAGCCTAGATGCCAGAATGTAGCACTTCATTATTTGGAAGCACCAAGCACTTAAGCATTAATAAATGAAATTAAGCTCCATATATAAGCTATACCCCTAACTCAAATAATTATATATGTAATTTATAACTAACATTTCTTGAACTTATGGATGAAGAATAATGTTATAAGAATAATTAACCACAAAAGGGAGAAAAGATGAAAAAGGAAATATAAATGTAGATTTGAACTATCATTTAGGCTCTATAAATATACATACATAAATAAACACACAGAGATAGATACATATGTTATATGTATATCGTGCAGGGAGCCTTATCCCTATTGGTAAATGGATCAGTTACTTCTGATCAATCTGAGATTAAGGAGCACATTGTGCATTTCTGTATTAGATTGTTTATTGAACAGTTTAATTGGTGGCCCAAGCTGGAAGGCCTTGCTTTTGATTCCATTAATGAGGAGAAGGCCACTTGGTTAGTGCGTCCATTTGAGGAGAGTGATGTTTTGAAGGTGGTGAAAGGTATAAACAGAGATAAGGTGCCGGACCTTGATGGCTTTACTATGGCCTTCTTCCAAGCTTGTTTGGTTGCGATTAAAGATGTTACGAGGGTGTTCCATGAGTTTCATGTTAAAAGCAAGTTTGATAAAGCCTCAATGCCACTTCCATTGCTCTCATTCTAAAGAAACCCGTGCTGATGTTAAATATTTTCGCCCCATCAATCTAGTGAGTGGACTCTACAAGATTATTGTCGAAATCTTCGTCAATAGGTTGAAAAGGGTTGTAGAGAAGATTATTTCGAAGCCCCAAAATGCATTTATCAAAGATAGGCAAATCCTAGATTCTGTTCTTATAGGAAATGAATGCCCAGATAGTCGGATCAGATCTGGTGAGCTAGGTGTGCTTTGCAAATTAGATATTGAAAAGGCCTACGATCCTATTAACTGCAAGTTCTTATTATACTTACAAAGGAGGTGTGGATTTGGGGAGAAATGGTGTAATTGGATAACACATTGTATTTCTTCAATGCGCTTTTTCAGCTACTTATCAAAAAAAAGTAGCTCTTGCGGTTTGAGACAGGGTGACCCTTTGTCTTCCTTGGCATTTGTAATTGTTAAAGATGCTCTGAGTAAAATGCTATCCGCTGCCGTATATGGAATCCTCCTTTCAGGCTTTTTTGTGGGATCCAAGAACGTTGGTGCGCTTCATATTTCCCATCTTCTATTTACAAATGACATCTTGCTCTTTTGATTTTTTTTTTTTTTTTTTTTTAAAAAAAAAAAGAAATATCATTAAAAAATGCAAAGCGCAGTCAAGTATACAAGAGAAGTGTCTAAGACACAGAAAGAAAAAAAAAAAAAAAAAAAAAAAAAAAGAAAATCCGAAAGCTAATATCTAAGGGAGCTAGGAACACAGCAGTCCAAGAGAATAAAGAAGGGATAATTGCACCGTTGGTCCCTGTGGTATACCATAATTATTTTTCACTCCCTATGGTTTAAAAAGTTCATGGGAGGTCCTCGTGATATGCAATAATTACAAATTGATCCCTGGCGTCAAATTCTGTTAAAATTTTTAACAGATTCCGTCAAATGCCACGTCAGCGCCACGTGTCGCCAATAAGATGACGACACGTGTCTACCGTAATAAAAAATATAAATTTATTAAAAAATAAATAAAAATACTTATCTTTTTATAAAAAAAATTCAAAAAAAATTCAAAAAAAAAAAACAAAAAAAAAAAGCTGAAGGGGTGGCCCAGCCACCCCTTGGGGGTGGCCTGGCCGCCCCCAGCCACTGGGGGTGGCCGCGCGCCACCCCCAGTGGCTGCAGGGGGTGGCGCGCGGCCACCCCAGTGGCCGGGGGTGGCGCGCGGCCACCCCCAAGGCCCAGGGGGTGGCCTTCGGGCCACCCCTAGATCTACTAAGGGTGGCCCGATGGCCACCCCCGGCCACTGGGGTGGCCGCGCGCCACCCCAGGTGGCCTCTGGGGGTGGCGCGCGGCCACCCCCAGTGGCCGGGGGTGGCCATCGGGCCATCCTTAGTAGATCTAGGGTGGCCCGAAGGCCACCCCCAATGGCCATGGGGTGGCCGTGCGCCACCCCCGGCCACTGGGGTGGCCGCGCGCCACCCCAGGCGGCCTCTGGGGGTGGCGCGCGGCCACCCCTATGGGCTGGGGGTGGCCTGGCCACCCCTTTCCCCATTTTTGTTTTTTTTCTTTTTTTTTTTCTTTTTTTTTTTAAAAAAAAAATAAGTATTTTTTATTTATTTTTTAATAAATTTATATTATTTTATTAAAATTAGACATATCAGCGCCACGTGTCACCAATAAGATGACGACACGTGGCGCTAACGTGGCATTTGACGGAATCTGTTAAAAATTTTAACAGAATTTGACGCCAGGGATCGATTTGTAATTATTGCATATCAGAAGGACCTCCCATGAACTTTTTAAACCATAGGGAGTGAAAAATAATTATGGTATACCACAGGGACCAACGGTGCAATTATCTCAATAAAGAATAAGAAAAGAAAGTTCTGAGCTCCTCAATCATCCTTTCTTTGTCCTTGAAGTTTCTATCATTTTGTTCCCTCCACAAGCACCATAAAGGTAAGAAGGAACCATCTTCCACACAATAGCACTCCAAAAGCGACCACCCATCCACCAACAAGCGAATAAATCTACCACCCGAAGAGGCATAACCCAAGACAAACTGAAGCGGCTGAAGATGGCATTCCATAAGACCTTGCTCTTTTGTAAGGCAAACCCAAAGCATCTACGCTATCTATGTGCCCTTATTCTTATGCTTTGAAACTGTATCTGGTTTGAAAATTAACATGTATATGTCAGAATCGGTTCCTATAAGTATTGTCATCAATGTTGATGGTCTAGTCAGTATTCTGGTATGCGCAATCTCTTTTTTGCCTATGAAGTGTCTTGGTCTTAAATTGGAAGACCCTTTTAAAATCAAATCCATTTGGAATGGTGTTATTGAGAAGATTGAGTATCGTTTAGCAGGGTGGAAGAAGATGTATTTGTCTAAGGCTGAAAGGATCACCTTAACAAAGTGCACCCTTTCCAATTTGTCTACGTATTTTATGTCTTTTTTCCTCCCTTCCTGCTGGTGTTACCAATTAGAGCATCTCCAACAGGCTAGTTAAATGCCTCAAAATAGTTAAATTTGCCTATTATCAAGATTTTTTCCAATCTAGCAAATGAGGCAAAGTGACTATTTTTCTTATAGAATAAATAGTGAATAGGCTGTAGAGCCTATTCACTATTCATTCTATAACTAATAAAATATTGAGAAAAACTAAAACAATATGATATTCATGTATCCCATTCTCTCTTCCACCCACTTTTCATTATAAAAGCGTACATAATAATGCATAACATGATTATTAAAGACGAATGAAATACTGATGATACTGGTGACATTTAATATGAACAAATAGATGAAACTCCTTATGTACAAATATCTCACGAACATACTCATGAATTTCTGAATTTCATTGAGAGGTATGTGAACATTAGAGACAGTCAAACTCATTCTCAACTGCAATCCGACCTTATCAAGCAAATGTGGCAATTGCATGGTCAATCTTAAGAATTATTAGTTCTATTGCATGTTTCTAGTTGCTTTGTTTTCCTTTTTGCATTTTTTTTTTTTTTCTAATGACCAATTGCTTTGTTTTTTGTTGCTTTACTTTCATAAAGTGTGTAATTTTGCTAGAATATTGAACTAGTGCAACATTCGTACAGTGTAGCTTAAAGAATGTGTGGAAATTCAATATTTTTTCTTTCATTGAGTATTGGCAAAAATATAATAAAAAAAGAATGAGAAATAATATTTAAATGCAAGTAAAGAGTAGAATAGAGAATCTATTGAAAAGAGTATAGAAAAAGCAATAGCTAAAGTAGAATGTTGTACTTTTTCAATAGCTACTTTGGTTATTATTGCTGGAGATGCTCTCACATAAATAAGTTACAACAAGATTTTATAGGGTGGGTAGGTGTTGAGTTCAAATTTCACTTGGTAAGCTGGTCTAAGGTTTGCTCTCCAATCGATAAGGGAGGGTTGAGGGTCCATAATTTGCTTTTATCCAATCATGCTCTTTTGGAGAAGTTGCTTTGGCGTAATGTGCATGAGTGAGGCCTTGTGAAGAGTCGTAATGGATGCCAAATATGGCAGCTCATGGGGTAGGTGATGTTCAATGAGGTTCATGGGTGGGTGGGTGGGTGGGTGTGTGTAAAAATATCGGGAGGGGTTTGAGGGAGTATTTTACTCATACCAGATTTAAGGTGGCAGATAGTTCCAAAATTAGATTCTAGCATGAAAAGTGGTAAAAGGATCGAGCCCTTAAGGATACCGAATTTGAATAGTATTTATTGCGTAAAAGATGCTTCCGTGGCAGATTACTTGGGAGTCATCCAATGATTCCCATCAATGGAATGTAAACTTTATCAAAGATGCTTACGATTGGGAGGTGGATGTCTTTACTTCGATTTTAATTTGTATTCCCTTAGATTGAAACAGAGAGGTGAAGACAAGCTTCGTTGGGACCCTTCCAAGAGAGTGATGTTTGATGTTACGTCTTTCTATGACGTTCTTGTACCTCATGATACAACCCCTTCCCTTGGAAGAGTAATTGGCGGAATTAGGCCCCTCTCAGAGCACTGTTCTTTGCATGGACAACCAACTTAGGGAATATCCTCACCATAGATAACCATGTTATTGTGGTTAAATAGTGTCATGTGTAAGAGTGGGGAATGTGCAGATTATCTTCTTCTCCACTATGAGATTGTCAGTTCCTTGTTGAGTGATATTTTCAACCATGTTAGGGTAACCTGGGCCATGCCTAAAAGAGTAGTAGACCTTTTTACTTGTTGGAGAGGGTTGGGAGGCAGTCTTCAAATCGCACTAGTGTGGAAGATGGTTTCGTCTTGCCTATTGCGATGTCTTTGGAAGGAAGAAATGATAGAATTTTTGAAGAATGTGAGGGGACGGTGGCAGAACTAAAGTATTTCATTTTCAAAACACCTACCAATGAACAGCTACTTTAGTTATTAATTTGCTTAGTTTTTATGACTTTCTTGACTTGTTCTCTCTTTTTAGCCAAGTGTTTCTCTTGTATACTCCCAGTGTACTTAAGTTGCGTCTTTTAAGCTTTTAATGATATATATATTGAAAAATGAAGTTTCTTTTCTTATTTACAACCCTTACAATAATTTGAGCATAACAATTCAACAACCTTAAACCCGAAATAGCGTTTGTAATTTCAGCATGTCAACATAAACAAGCTTCAGCAAATAAATGCCATCTTGCCCAAGCATCACCTCTAAGAACCACAATTGTTTCTAAATGTCATTCATGATCTAAAATAGTTCATAGCTTCTTTTTTTCTTTTTTTTGGATGCAAACATGGCAATTACTAGAAGGTCATGCAATGAGGACAACATAACTCAGTGGTGGTTAAAATTGATCCAAATGACTTAAGATTGACATAAAGTAAGATAAAAATCTTTCATATAATTCACACATGCTGACAAACTATTACAGTCTGCTGGGTGCTTCCACATGTGGTACCACATACTTTAAAGCAAATGAAGAAAACCATTAATGACAGACAAAGCGACTACACAAATAAATGGGTGGTGTAAATAATAGCATCGTATGGTGGTGATGGCATGCTAGTGGTGAGGAGACTACATCCTACAAGGAAAAAAAAAAAAGTGGAAAAAAATCAAATTTAGTCTCTAGGTTTTCTTGTGATTTCAACTTAGTCCTTGAATTTCCAATTTCAACAATTGGCTCCTTAGATTTTACCCGTATTTCAAATTGGTCTTTCCATCAACTTGATGTCCAAATAATTAATAGCTCATCTGCCATGTGGACAATTTACCAAGTCACACCCGCCAGCATAACGCCACATCATGTCTATCTACCACATCATCCAGAAAAAAGGAAAAATGTGTCCCCATAACAAGAAGTTTAAGTTGGTAAACTAACCCCATAAGAATAACATGTCCTAACCCTCCACTAATAGGTTATGCTTCATACAAGACTATCCGAAATTCACAATATTATCTCTTACAAATCCATAATGATACTTAAACTAGCCAGGCATCAGCAAATAATGCATCATTTCAACACAATCTTTTATCTAACACTGACATTGAAAAACAGCTTCTAGGGCTAACTATGTTGTAGGTTAGAGGCTTTGGAGCTTTGAAACGTCTTTCATAGCTGCAGCATGCGCTTATGTTGGATTGAATGGTACCAGTACAGAGCTGGTTTTAGCTGTGGCTGGTGTAGGGAATATATAGGAATGTGTGTTTACACGGGCATATATAAACACCCATTTGTCTTCAATGTATGGTTGAGTCGAAGGTCATCAGTAATATCATATGGCTGCGATTGTATAAAAAAACGAATATGTTGGGATTAGAAAGGCAATTGGACAGAGTTAAACGCTCAAGGGTTCTCAAAAAGGAGGAGGAAAAAAAGGTGATATCTCCGAAAATCCTTCCAGGAACAAACAAAAGGGCTAGGGTTAAACGCTAAAACAATCCCAATACTAACACCAAATTAGCGCAAATTTTAAAGGCGAAAAACATGGAAAAGAAAAAGAACAAGGGAGGCGGAGAACAGACCAGTTGCGACCGAGAACCTCGTCGGCACGGTAGCCGGTGAGTAACTCGAAGACGGTGTTGACATAGATGATGGGGTGCTCGGGCTCGAGCGCGTCGGTGACCACGAACCCACACGGCGCCGTTTGGAACAGGTTCCCGACGGGAAAGGGGAGTGGGCCGCCATCGTTGAGAGAGAAACCCTCGTCCTCGTCACCGCTCAGATCCGAATTGCTGCTGTCCCACTCCATTTCTTCAACCCATGAATGAGATTTCCTCCAACGAACAAGCCCTAATGTTAATTTTGGATGAGCCCAATCGGCGAGGAAGACTCTTTTGTGGCGGTGCGCGCGCCTGTGGAAACAAAGCAGGGAATAAAAATTAAAAATAAATGAATGGTGGGCAGCGTTTGGCGATTTAGCTAAAGAAAGATTGTTTATCGTTTTTATTACGAGGGGCGCACCGCCTCTCTATTATTATTGATCGTGTGCTAAAAAGGAAAAAATCTGGGGATGCAATGGGTCGGTCGGTCGGGTCGGTCGGGTCGGTCGGTCGGTCGTGTTTTTCTTGGTTAACCGGCTCCTTTGACGCTCTGGTAGTGGTAGCCGGTTGAGAGAAGTGGGTAGGCCGCAGGCCCGCATCTTTGGACTAGACTGGCTACCGGCTAATCCTACTGAACCGTTCATTTGCTTCGAGGGTGAGATCATCTAATAAAAGTTTCAGGGTTAAAACCGTCAACGCCTTGCATTTCTATCAAATTCTTTTCTGGATTTTTAAAACCGTCAAAATGGTCCATGTGCTTATCCCGTTTATTGTTTTACTCCTTTCGTTTACGAGGCTCACTATTTTTTTAAATTTTTGTCCATTTTTTTGTAACTCTTTTTCAAATTTACCATTAAGATATGTAAATCCTACAAATTTAATGGTCAATTTAAAAAAGATAAAAAATAAAAAAAATAAAAAAGAAGAAAAAGAAAAAGGTGGGTTGTGAGGATGGGATCTGTAGGAAAAATAATTAGCATCAAAGACACGTGGGCCTAAGGTAGTATCGGTGGCCAAGCCTATCGGGTCGGCCCCGCCAGATCAGACCTAAGTACAAGACCATTCGTTATCTCCAAAAAGACGCATATCCCAAACATATCAAGATAGACTTCTATCCCATCAAATATGGGATAAGGTACCTAATAGAATGACATTAGCTAAAGAGAGTGTCATATACAGTTTGGACTCTACTACCCAATTTGAATTCTATGAAGATAAGATTAAAGGCTATGTGATCTAAGACTCAGACTCCTAATCAAATTATGCTCCAAGTATTCTAGCAGTTTTATAACTGTAAACTGTGAGCCTATAAATAAGATCACTACGCCAGGTATTTTTGACAGGCAGATTCTCTAAGCTCTGAGATTATTGATACTCTCAAGAAAATGAATAGTTTGAACTGACTTAGGCATCGAAGTGGGGGTATGGTCGGCACCCCCACGAGCCGACGAGCCGACGAGCCGTTTATTATTTTGCAGATTACGAGGAGAGCGAATACCAAGGAAGGCAACGAATCACAAGGCAACACGTCACCGTACCGGAAACTGTACCAACAGTTTGGCGCCGTCTGTGGGAACGAAGAATCGTTCTTACGAAAAAAATAAATCCGCAACGGTGACTGCGTGATCAAATCAAGTCTGAAATCTCAGATCGGAGTTGAATCACACCAAATTGGTGCTGACAATATAATAGATCTACGCTCAGAGTGACACACCTGAAAGCCATGTAGCGCCGAAATTGTTGACTGGCCTTCTTCGGCTACACAGTTCCTCTGAACACCGAGAGAAAAATGAAGTCCAAAGGAAGAAAGGAGACTCTGGCTCTAAGCTTGGGTCTAGGTAGGATATTTTACACCCAAGAGGGCTTGATCCAGTAAGCCCAAGCAAGTTGGCCCAAAAGAAAAAGAAGAGAACCTATGATCCAGTATTCTGGTTCCTAGTTCCTTCTCTGAAAAAGCTAATGGGCATGAGATCAAAACCCTCGTCAATGGGAAAATCCAACAGGAGTCGAAATTGTTGGAAAGCGAAACCAGAATCTGCTCGATCTCAAAGTCTTCGACGCGGCGCTGAACCCAGAGGTCTAAGTTCGACAAAACCCAGAAAGTCTCCACCTCGGGTCAGTCTTCGGATCGGGTGAGGATCGAGTCGCTGTCTCGAAGATCCGGTTTCCCTAGCCGCCCAGATGGTCGTCGAAAGCATGTTGTTCATTTCAGTCCGAGCTCTAGATGGATCCGGAGATGATAAGGCTGGCTCAGGAGTAAATGAGTCGGATGTCACCCGCCGAGTTGGCTCCGATCCAACAACAGATGATGACTAATCCAGAATTGATGAGGATGGCTTCTGAAAGTATGAAGAACATGAGGCCTGAAGACTTAAAAATAGCCGCAGAACAGTTCAGCGCCACATGTCTCCAATTGACCTGCTGGAATTGATTAGAAAAGGGTTCGGATCCATAACCCCAGGGAAGGAGGGGATGGCCTAACTCGGATGGACTAGCAACGTCACAAGAGCTCGGGTCTTTGCCAGAGGACCAAGGGCTTCAATCTCAAAGCTTTGAACGATGTGTGCCCGTACTCAAAACGTTCATATTTAACAGCCAACCAAGAAGTAATCGAGCTTTGGCTGTGACCCGCCGGAATGTGAAGCCAAATCCAAAATCACCAGCGCCGGAAAGGAGATTAGAGCACCTCATTTTCTGGGGCTTACGGCTAGGAGTGAGCAAATCCCCGCAGAACCCGCCCCTCCCCGCCCCGCAGAGGCTAAAACCCGCTCCCATGGTGCGGGCCACGGAACCTTTTTTGGGCCCCCCGTGCGGTGCGGGGCGGGTTGCGGGGGGGACCCAAAAAATTTCTCGGGTCCCCGCCCCGCATATTTTGAATAAAAAAAAAAGAAAAAAAAAAAGGAAGAAAGCGGCAGAAACTTAGAAAACTTTTCTTACTTCTAACCTAACCCTAACTGGGCTAACTTTACCTTCTCTCTTCTCTAACTCCCTATTCCAGTATTCCCTAAGCACCTGCGCCGCAGCCCAGTAAGCCCACATCAGTACATCACTCCGCGGCTCCGCCACTCGCCTGAGTCGCCTTGCTAGTCACCGGCTCACCAGTCACCCGCCCTCACCTCCCCACACGCACGGTCCGGCACAGACACACCCACAGCTGCAGGCCGCAGCAGAGGAAGGGGAACACTATAAGGAGGTAACGATCACCTTCTTCCTCATCGTCTTCTAGATTGTTCACTGGCTTTCCTTTTTATGTTTTTAATTTATTTTTCATTGTTGTGGTCCTTGTGGATTTTGATCGCCGATCGTAATGGTATTCGCTTGATGCAGAGAAGGGGAGATCGAGACTGAGAGTTAGAGAGAAGCTGAGTTAACAACTTCCTTTCTCAGATTCAGGTAAACAAGAACAATCTTTTTGTTTAATGATGTGAATTAATTTTTGTTTATTATGATTTTTAGTTTCTGGGTAATGAGAAAGTAATTTTTTTTTTATAGAGTTTAAATTCCATTTTAACTGTTTCAGTCTGTTTGTGGTTTATGTTCGTTAATCTTTTTCAAGAAAAGAAGCTGAGGAAACAATATGAGAATAAAAATTGGAAATTTTTTGTGCTATAACCTGTCTGGGTTTTTCAAAATTTACTAGAAGAGCCAAATAGTTGCGTTCTGATTATTGAGGTTGGGCTTTTAGTAGAAATGTAAATGAGATTTTTAAATTGTTGTGGTTGTTTTCTAGTTAAGAACCAATATTTGGTCACAGACTCACAGTAATACCATGAACAGTAAAATTTTACCATTATTATAGATTCTCCATTCTTATATCATCTGCCTTATCTTGCCATCAACTAAACAAGTAACAACAGTATAAGAAATAAGATCAAACAAATTATTGTCTAAAAAAACAGATGCAACAGCTCCATATCAAATGGGACTTTAATTCTTGATGCAGCTAAACATGAGAAGAAATTGGACAATTTTCAAGATTTGCATATGGGTTAAATAAAATCATTAATAGTTTTCTATTAATGCTTTGTAGAACCACAAATCAATTCACACTATATATTTACTCCTAGTTAAGCTACAAGAATAAGACAATCAGAAATGCAATAACAATCTCATTTTATCTATTTATTTTATATTAATTAGTTATTGTGTGTTCTCATCAAAATCATCAAGGGGGCATTTAGTAATTCAATGTGATCATTAAAAAAGTTGAAGCCTTTGATGTCTTCTCTTTGGATTGTCTTGATAGACTAGGGATCTACCAGAAGCTTTTGAGTTCTAAACATGACCTTTCTTACAAATGAAAACTATTGATGTAATATAAAAATGAAAAAAGAAAAAATAAAAAAGAAAGAATGTTTTGGATTTAATTTATGCTTAATTGATTCTTAACTAAAATTTAACTGATTTTTAAATTGATTGTAGTTGTTTTTGACACAATGATTTAATAAGAGATTTAATTTTTATATTTTTTTTTTCCACTTAAATTGTAGAATCAAGTCATGGACGATTCAACTAGTGCTACTATTGGACCTATTGGTTCTAGTTCTGCTTCATCTAGGCCTAGTCTTTTGGATACCAATATGGGTTCTAGTTCTTCAGCTATGGGCCCTCAAATTCCTAGTGCAGCTCTCCCACCAAAACCTAAAAAAAACAAGCAAACATCATCGGTTTGGGAACATTTTACCAAGTTAGAGTCGACTGACCCCGATGATCATAAATCACTGTGCAATTATTGTAAGAGGGAGTTTAATTGTCACCCTAGAAGCCATGGTACTTCATCTATGCTACAACATATCAGGAAAAGCTGTAAAAAATTTCCTGATAGGTTTGATAAGACACAATCGAAGTTGAGCTTTGAGGTTAAGAGGGAAGGACAAGCGGCAATGGGTGAAGGATCTAGTGGTAACCTTGTGCTTGCTAAGTTTAATGCTTCAAAAATAAGGGCAGCACTTTCTAGGATGATCATAGTGGATGAGTTGCCATTTAGATTTGTGGAAGGTGAAGGGTTTAAGGACTTTATGAAAACAGTTGAACCTAGGTTTTCAATTCCTTCCCGTTTTACTATGATGAGGGATTGTTTTAAGTTCTTTATGTCTGAGAAAGAAGTTGAGGGGAATGTTCTTGACATCTGGTGTTCGGGTTTGTCTTACCACTGATTGTTGGACTTCAATACAAAACCTTAATTACATGTGTATTACTGGTCATTTTATTGATAATGAATAGAACTTACACAAAAGAATTTTAAACTTTTGTTTAATTCCTAATCACAAAGGTGAGACCATTGGGGGAAAGATTGAGTCGTGTATGCATGAATGGGGCATTGGTAGCATTTTCACTATCACGGTTGATAATGCTTCTTTCAATGATGCTGCTTTGGAGTACTTGAGGAAGAGAAGTGCTCATAAACCTAGTGCCATATTAGAAATTTGGTTTATGCATGTGAGGTGTTGTGCACACATCTTAAATCTTATTGTGACTGAGGGGTTGAAAGAGGTTGATGAATCCATTATGAGGGTTAGAAGTGCGGTTAAATATGTGAAGTCTTCTCCTGCAAGATTTGAGAGTTTTAAGATTTGTTTAGAAAGAGAAAACATTAATTTCAAGGGGTTGTTGTGTTTGGATGTTCCAACTAGATGGAACTCTACATTTAAGATGTTGGAAGGTGCAGAAAAATGTCAAAGTGCTTTTGAACTTATGGAAGAGTTGGATGGATATTATGGCCCTACGTTGTTGGATAGCAAAAACGGTTTAGGACCTCCTAATTGTGATGATTGGGCTCGTATTAGGGTTTTTCTTAAGTTCCTCGAAATTTTTTATGAAGCCACAATGCAACTTTCGGGGTCTTTGTATGTGACATGTAATATGTACATTGAAGAAGTTTCTGCCATTCAACTGCATTTACAAGAATATTGTGACAGTGATGATTATATATTGAGTTCTATGGCGGAGAAAATGATGTTGAAGTATAAAAAGTATTGGGGGGATCTTGATAAGGTTAATGTGTTGTTGTTTGTTGCTATTATTCTCGATCCACGGACCAAGTTGGGATCATTGGAATGTTGGTTCAATGATATTCTTGGTGTTGAGCAATGCAATGATATGATATTAAAATTGAAGAACTACCTTAAGAAATTGTTTGATCACTTCGACACTAGAGAAAACTCTCAAGGTGAACATAGTGGTGCACTTCCTCAAGGTTCCTTGGGAGAAACTGGGAAATGTACCTATACATTGATGAATAGGTACAAAAACCTCATGACTTCTAATAGTGATGTTCAATATAAATCGAAGTTAGATCGGTATTTGATGGAGGAGATTGAAAAACCGAATGAGAACTTCGATATTTTAAATTGGTGGAAGGTGAATTCAACCAAATTCCCAGTACTAGCCCAAATAGCACGTATTGTGTTGGTCATTCCCATTACTACAGTTGCTTCAGAGTCGGCATTTAGCACTAGAGGGCGTGTGTTGGATCCTTTTCGAAGTTCATTGGCCCCAATAACGGTTGAAGCATTGGTGTGTACACAAAATTGGTTAAGATCAAAACCCATCAATGGTTATGACACAGAGATGGTTGAAGATCCTGAAAGTTATAAGCTCGAGTCAGGTAAGCTTTTAGGCCTTTAGCTTTCTATTATTCACTTCTTAATTTATTTTGCTATTTAAATATTCTAAATTTCTAATTATCGGTTCCAATCTTTGTAGAAATCAATTTGAAGAACATCAATCTTTTGCTTGAGGAGGATTAGTGAAGTGAAGATTCAATCCGATTGGGAGGTGCTTGATGCTTTGGAACATTTAGCATTTGGGTTTTCTTCATCTTGTAATATTATGTTCTTTGCTTTGTCAGTAATTTGTTCATTTATGGGATTGAATTTCTATTCGTAATTAGCAGTTATGTGTAATATTTGTAATATTATGTTTTTGCTTTGTAATCTGTTTTTTTTTTCAATTTTTTTTTGCACTAAGTGATTGAAAACATTGCAAGCAAAAATGCTTTCTTTCTTCTTTTTAAGTTTTTTTCCCCTTACATTTTAATAGATGTTGGAATTTTAATTAGGGTTCAATTGCACCTTGCAATTTGCAAGGGTGACAGCACTCCTAGCAGGGGCTGTCTTGTTGAACGAATCAAAAGTAAAAATAGAAAAATTTGGATTATTAATTACTTGTTATCAAGGTTAAGAAAATAATGATCACAATGGAGTAAAAATAAAAAAATTTGGATTATTAATTACCTGTTATCAAGATTAAGAAAATAATGAACACAAGGGTCAATGGGTCATAACCCACGGGGATCCCCGCCCCCAACCCCGCCCCATCCACACCCGCCCCGTGCAGGTGCATGGGGTTTTCTGCGGGGTGCGAGTTCACTTTGGGGAACCCGCACCTCTGTGGGGTGGGGTCCAAAAATCCCCATCCCCGCCCCCCCCGCCCCATGCTCAGCCCTACTTACGGCTCTAGAAGAAATCAGAGACCCAAAACCCCCAACAGGAGTTAGAGCTGGATCAACCTTGTGGAGAAGGCTTCACAGGACCCCCGAGCTCCGATTTTCGTGGCTCTGTGAACCTCCGAGGCAAAAGTGAAGGAAAGAATCACCCAAAAGTTTCTGAAATCCTGAGGATCCGAACCTCCGAGGCAGCGAGAGACCCCGAAGATCGGATCAAGTTAAGGAAAGGAAGTCAAAAACCCTCCAATACTCTTAGATGTTGCTTTTGGGGTTGGGTTTAAAAGCATGGATCGCGTATGGAAATTTAATGAACAGTGTTGGAGATTGTCACAGTGTCGGTGAATCTGCACGTGGTAAAGACGAGGTGAATCGGTTTCACTTGAGCGTTAGCGCCGAGCCTGATCAAATATTCGTGTTCCAATTCGGTGGGGAGTCGGAATCTAGTTCTCAAGTGTTTTAGGTCCGCGGGTATGTCAGACGTGCTGTGTTTTATTGCAAGCTTGGTTTCAAGAACGCCAACAACCGAAGTTCGCTATCTAGGCCTACACATACACAGAGTCAAAGAAGAGAATGACACCGAGACCGAGTCATTAGGTTGAAGGCTCGGCTTATCTGTGTCCAAAAAAAAGAAAAAAAAAAGAAAAAAGAAAAGAGAAAGGGTATACTTTGATGGTGTTTTACTAAGGGCGAAAATTAGACCCGAGGGTGTTCTACCGAGTACAAAAGTTAGATCCGAGGTGTTTTACCGAGGAGGAAAGTTAGATCCGAGATGTTTTACCAATGAGGAAAGTTAGATCCGAGAGTGTTCTACCGAGTACATAAGTTGGATCCGAGGTTTTCTACCAAGGAGGAAAGATAGATCCGAGAGTGTTCTACCGAGTACATAAGTTGGATCCGAGGTGTTTTACCAAGGAGGAAAGATAGATCCGAGGGTGTTCTACCAAGGTGAAAAGATAGACCTGAGGTTGTCATACCGAGAAGAAAGTATAATCCGAGAAGTTTGATCTGAGGGCGTTCTACCAAGGAGAAAAGATAGACCCGAGGGTGTTCTACCGAGGTGAAAAGTATGTACCGAGATGACACATACCGAGAGTATTATTCTGAGGGTACTATCCCGAGGACCCTATGCTCGAGCTTCTAGTTCCAAATGGCACACTCCGAGGACCCCTCTAGATTTGCCATCCTCCGAAGTGCATAGTCACATGCCGAGGGACCAATCCGAATCGAGGGTCCAGTTTGAGGAACTCTCCCAAAGAGCCCCATATCGAGTGGCGTGCAAGATAAGGAACTTCAAGTAAGAAAGTTCATCAAATTCACCAGATAAGTTCATACTCTTCTTTTACAAACATGAATCATGTTAAAGTAAGGATAAATGTTGGTTTTTATTTTATCAACCAGAAATATATATATATATATATATATATATATATATATATATATATATATATATATATATGCACTTGTACGCTTTGCCGGAAAATATATATATATATTGATAAAATAGACTCATGTATTGAGGCCTCACTCCTGCCGTGAGTGAAAGGATCACAAAATCATCCCGATAGATGAAAAGAATATATGGTGCTACTGTGCATTCTGATATTTTGTTTTAGTATATGCAGTGCTTTGTTAACCATTTTCGCAGAAAAGATATGGGGAGACAACCCCTACAACAAATTATACAAGGAAAGTCTCTCGGTTAGTCCAACACCGAGAGTCAGGGAGACAACCCTGCAGAGAAAAACAAGGAAAGTCTCTCGGTTAGTCCAACACCGAGAGCCAGGGAGACAACCCTCCAGAGAAAACAAGGAAAGTCTCTCAGTTAGTCCAACACCGAAAGCAAGGAAGAACAGACAGTCCCCAGGTATTGATTGATCTCTGCTAAGAATAAAGCAGCAGTCCGGAACAAAGTAAAAGCACTTCTTCATCAAACTTCTCCAAAGATGATCAAGCTACATCAACAAAGATGAAGACACACCCGACTCCCTTCCTCGAACGACCCGAATGGGTTATGGAAGGGATACCCAGGATAATATTACCTTCCTCGAACGACCCGAAAGGGTTATGGAGGGGATACCCAGGATAAGGTTTCCTTCCTTGAACGACCCGAAAGGGTTATAGAAGGGATACCCAGGATAAGGTTTCCTTCCTCGAAAGACCCGAAAGGGTTATGGAAGGGAGACCCAGGATAAGGTTTCCTTCCTTGAACGACCCGAAAGGGTTATGGAAGGGATACCCAGGATAAGGTTTCCTTCCTCGAACGACCCGAAAGGGTTATGGAGGGGATACCCAGGATAAGGTTACCTTCCTCGAACGACCCGAAAGGGTTATGGAAGGGATACCCAGGATAAGGTTACCTTCCTCGAACGACCTGGAAGGGTTATGGAAGGGAGACCCAGGATAAGGTTTCCTTCCTCGAACGACCCGAAAGGGTTATGGAAGGGATACCCAGGATAAGGTTACCTTCCTCGAACGACCCGAAAGGGTTATGGAAGGGAGACCTAGGATAAGGTTTCCTTCCTCGAACGACCCGAAAGGGTTATGGAGGGGATACCCAGGATAAGGTTACCTTCCTCGAACGACCCGAAAGGGTTATGGAAGGGATACCCAGGATAAGGTTGATAAGGTTACCTTCCTCGAACGACCCAAAAGGGTTATGGAAGGGAGAGCCAGGATAAGGTTACCTTCCTCGAACGACCCAGAAGGGTTATGGAAGGGAGACCCAGGATAAGGTTTCCTTCCTCGAACGACCCAAAAGGGTTATGGAAGGGAGACCCAGGATAAGGTTTCCTTCCTCGAACGACCCAAAAGGGTTATGGAAGGGAGACCCAGGATAAGGTTTCCTTCCTTGAACGACCCGAAAGGGTTATGGAAGGGATACCCAGGATAAGGTTACCTTCCTCGAACGACCCGAAAGGGTTATGGAAGGGAGACCCAGGATAAGGTTTCCTTCCTCGAACGACCCGAATGGGTTATGGAAGGGAGACCCAGGATAAGGTTTCCTTCCTCGAACAACCCGAAAGGGTTATGGAAGGGATACCCAAGATAAGGTTTCCTTCCTTGAACAACCCGAAAAGGTTATGGAAGGCATACCTAGGATAAGTTTACCTTCCTCGAATGACCCGGAAGGGTTATGGAGGGAATACCCAGGATAAGGTTTCCTTCCTCAAACGACCCGAAAGGGTTAAGGAAGGGATACCCAAGGAAGAATCCGCCAGACTTCCTTCCTTGAACGACTCGAAAGGGTTATGGAAGGGATGCCCAAGGAAGAAACCCCTCGATTGGGGGTTTTCAAAGGATAAGGATAAGGGTAATCTAAGGCTTCATCACCACAAGATATGGCTCCTCAAAGACCGAGAAAAAGGTAAAATTCACCAAAGCTGATTCAAACTCTCGGGCATAAATCTTGCAAGAAAAGGCTCAAACTTAAAAGGATACCAAGGTACCTGACTATCCACCTCGAATGACTGAGCCCGCGGTCGCGGACTAAAGTTATGGGGGGTAGCTCAGGGAAGATAAAACTGCTGCAAAGGAAGGTAAAGCTCAGCGACCTAACTACCCACCTCTAACGACTTAGCCTGTGATCGCAAACTAAAGTTATTGGGGGTAGCTCAAAAAGGTAAAGCTTGAAGATGACAAAGCTTCAGGAAGGTAAAGCTTCAGGAAGGTAAACAGGAAGGTAAAGTTTCAGAATGATAAAGCTTTAGGATGACAAAGCTTTAGAATGACAAAGATTCAGGAAGAAAAAGCTTCAGGATGACAAAGCTTCATAAAGGAAGGTAAAGATTCAGGATGATAAAGCTTCAAGAAGATAAAGCTTCAGGATGACAAAGCTTTAGGATGATAAAGCTTCAAGAAGATAAAGCTTCAGGATGACAAAGCTTCAGAAAGATAAAGTTTCAGAAAGATAAAGCTTCAGAAAGGTAAACAGGAAGGTAAAGTTTCAGAATGATAAAGCTTCGGGATGACAAAGCTTTAGAATGACAAAGATTCAGGAAGAAAAAGCTTCAGGATGACAAAGCTTCAGAAAGGAAGGCAAAGATTCAGGAAAGATTCAGGATGATAAAGCTTCAAGAAGATAAAGCTTCAGGATGACAAAGCTTCAGGATGACAAAGCTTCAGAAAGATAAAGTTTCAGAAAGATAAAGCTTTAGAAAGGTAGAGCTTCAAAAAGATAAAGCTTCAGGATGACAAAGCTTTAGGATGACAAAGTTTTAGGAAGATAAAGCTTCAGAAAGGTAAACAGGAAGGTAAAGATTCAGGATGATAAAGCTTCAAGAAGATAAAGCTTCAGGGAGATAAAGCTTCAGAACGACAAAGCTTTAGGATGACAAAGCTTCAGAATGATAAAGCTTCAAGAAGATAAAGTTTCAGGAAGGTATGGGGATAAAACCTCTTTAAAAAATCATCAAAAAAGATACATTTGAAAAGGAAAGTTCAAGTATTTACAGGCTGAAGCCCCGAGATTCACTCCGAACTCCGAGATCTCTTTTACAACATCGTCCAGGATACCAAGAGGACCTGACTATCCGCTTCGAACGACTTAGCCTGCAGTCGCGGACTAAAGTTATAGGGGTAGCTCAACAAAGTTAAAGCTTATGCAAAGGGAAAATCACTGAAGCTATACCAAGCTCTCAGATTAGGATCTCTCAGGAGCAGCTCGGACAAAGATACGGGGAGACAACCCCTACAACAAAACCTTACGGGGAGACAACCCCTATAACAAACCATACGGGGATATCACCTCTACAAAAAATAACCAAGTAAGTTCATCACTTCTAAAAGATTTTTTCCTATCCTCCTTGGTCATAACTTACACAAACCGATTATTTGTTCAAGTTAGGATAACTCAAAGTAAGATTTTTTCCTCCTAGTCTCGGAGGTAGAAAAAAAGAAGAAGGATTTTTTCCCTCCTAGTCCCGGAGGTCGAAACAAAAAGATTTTTCCCTCCTAGTCCCGGAGGTCGAAACAAAAAGATTTTTCCCTCTTAGTCTCAGAGGTTGAACAAAAGATTTTTCCCTCTTAGTCTCGGAGGTTGAACAAAAGATTTTTTCCCTCCTCGACTCGGAGGTTAAAACAAAAGATTTTTTCCCTCCTAGTCCCGGAGGTCGAAACAAAAAGATTTTTGAAACAAAAGATTTTTCTTACCCTCCTCGGAGTTAACTTACGCAAACCGATTGTTTGTTCAAGTTATTATAGGATAAGTGAGAATTGATTTGTTATGGAAAATTTTTCCATAACAAAGAACTCAAACATTACAAAGTTCAAAAATAAAGATATTCACAGGTGAGACCAAGCTAGATGGTGTTCAGATTAGAAGATTCAGTACGCCAAGCACAAAACCTCGGGCCACCAGAAGCCCCTAGTCGTTGTAAGTCTCGGACAACCAAATCCTCAGCGCTAGTCTGAGCCTCTAAAGCCACCAAGAGAGATTTTTGTGGAAGCGGTCTACGAAGCACTACCGATGAAGAAGCTTCGGGTATGTTAAGCCTTTTTCTTCAACGGTTTACCCTTTTTTTTTGTCAGACAGAACCTTGATCTCAGGAAAGTTGTACGCAAAGTGTTCTCTCAGAGTGGCATTTCACCACAATCTTGGTGAAATCAACTACATCAATCCGATCCATCTCCTACTGAGAGTAGAAGATCATCTTCACAGCTTTGGCCCGACCGACAATATTATGTAGAGGCACTTATGTAGAAGATATTTATGGGAAGTTGCTCTTAGTACTCTGACAGATCACAAGTGCCCAAGATTTGAATTGGCATCCATCAGATCAGACGCCACTTTAATCCAGAGATTCGAGGCACTATTCATCATAATTACTCCGAAAGAGGCGGCAATTGTCAAATACAAATTATGGAAGATCCAGATTTAGAAATTGAGGTACTTAATTCTCTTACATTCTAAATTCAAATAAGAGAATTAGGGGGGTAACTGTTGGAGAAATAATTAGCACCAAAGACACGTGGGACTAAGGTAGTATCGGGGGTCGAGCCCATCGGGTCGGCCCGGCCAGATCAGACCTAAGTACAAGACCATTCGTTATCTCCAAAAAGATGCATATCCCAAACATATCAAGATAGACTTCTATCCCATCAAATATGTGATAAGGTACCTAATAGAATGACATTAGCTAAAGAGAGTATCATATACAGTTTGGACTCTACTACCCAATTTGAATTCTATGAAGATAAGATTAAAGGCTATGTGATCTAGGACTCAGACTCCTAATCAAATTATGCTCAAAGTATTCTAGCAGTTTTATAACTGTAAACTGTGAGCCTATAAATAAGACCATTACGCCAGGTATTTTTGACAGGCAGATTCTCTAAGCTCTGAGATTATTGATACTCTCCAGAAAATGAATAGTTTGAACTGACTTAAGCATCGGAGTGGGGGTATAGTCGGCACCCCCACGAGCCGACGAGCCGTTTATTATTTTGCAGATTTCGAGGAGAGCGAATACCAAGGAAGGCAACGAATCACAAGGTAACACGTCACCATACCAGAAACTGTACCAACATGATCTATTGAGAATGATGCCCTGCAAAATCCAATTTGTTGACATTTTATAATTTTAATAAAAATTATTTTATTATTTGAGATTTGTTTTGGGCATAATGTCTATTGGGAATAATTTTACTCAGTCCGGCCCTAGAAGGAAACATCATGTGATGACCCTTTTTTTATTATTATTATTATTTTTTATATATATATATATATACAAACATAAATAGATCTTCGCAGTGACACGACTACTTGTAGCAAAGCCAACATACGATACATACCCCATAATATGTACTTGATAAATTAGAGTAACATCTATCGATCTATGCAGCGAAAAATATAAACCTGAATAGCGGAAATCACGTCTTATACATTTATCACAAATTAATCATAAACAAAGAGCCACATAACATCTATCTGTTTATGTCTTATCAATATAATAATTACATAACAAAAATGGCTTTACAAAGAATAAGTGACACAAGTGTCACAAGATGTATATAAACCTCTAAAACAGTGGACAACCCTATATACCATTTAAAGCATACAACCTTCCAAAAGTTATTTTATTATTTGAGATTTGTTTTGGGCATAATGTTTGTTGGGAATAATTCCCCTCAATACGACCCTAGAATGAAACAGTAGGACTCCCGGGAAGTCCTATCCTGGGAGATAGAAAGCAGCTATTCCCAAGAATACGTGATAGGAGGTAAATCCATATTGGGTTCTGGGAATGCAGACAGTCCGGGACCAAGAATCAGCAACCAGCCAAGGCTCGGGACAAGCTTGTCCCAGAAAATCAGGTATCAGTTATCCAAGAAATCCAGATTATGACTCTACTCCAAGTTGAATTGAACTATGAGTCATAATCAGATCAGCAGTCCTATCCCTGGCAGAATCGGGATAGGACTCTTAGTTCAAGTCTAGTTTGGTTAGTAGTTCTATTCACGGTAGAATCAAGATAGGACTCCTAGTCCTAATCTGATCCTGGATCTTACGGGGTTAGATCAGATTATATGTCTACTAAAGGATCAAAGTCCAAGTAGAACTCTAAGATCACTTCTAGATTGAGAAGGAGCAAGAATCCTAATTCAGGTTTGACTCCACCTCTTTGCCTATAAATAGGCTTATACTCCAAGTATAAACTCAGATTGATTATTTTATGCACAGGGCATTATTTTTTCACAGAAGCTAATTTAGGTATCGGAGCGGGACCCCAGAAAGATCTCTAGTTTTGGTTGTTTTGCAGATTCTTGGGAAGTGTGAAGAACATCGAAGAACATGCAGCTTATCACCATGCCGGAAACTATACCAACAGTTGGTGCCATCTGTCGGAACCGATCATTCGTTTCTTATACACAAAAGAAGATCCAGCATGGTAATGAACACACGTTCCAAAAGCGATATCAACCTAGAGCCCATAGTATGAATGGAGCCGGTTATTCAGAACAATCCACAGCCTCCACCATTCCCTCCCCCGGGTAGTGGAGATTAGAATCGCATAGCAGTGTTGGAAGCCCAGATCGAAGCCTTAACACAGCGAAATGCAGAATTGCTAGCCAGGAGACCGAGACAGCCCCCTCCCAAGATGATCAAGGATGAGCGTGAAAAAGAAGATCGCAACAACAATACCAATATTCGGATGGAGGATTGACGGAAGGAAGATGATCAAGAAGATAATTTTTGGGAAGGCGATCCCAGAATTAAGGAACATAAGGCTCGACCCTCAGGGTGATTGACAAGAGGATGCAGGAGATTTGAGCAAAGTCATTGCCGACTTGGAGAGAAGGTGCACATACATGGAGATGGAAAGGAATGACAAGAGTAAATCCATAGTGGTGGACAAGCTCTTAAGGGGTACATACTCACCCTTCACCAGACGAGTAGTAGACTACCAGCTACCCGAGAAGTTTAAAGTACCCCAAATTTTAAGTTACGCTGGAGATGGAGATCCTCTTGATCACCTGGAGAATTTCTGAGCTCATCTAGACCTTCACGGGTCACTCGATGAAGTAGTGTGCCGGGCCTTCCCCCTCACTCTTTCGGGCAATGCTCGAGACTGGTTTAGGAAGTTGCCCCTCGAATTCTGTTGATTTGTTCAAGGAGTTGTCCAAGATATTCCTAACGAAGTTTCTAGCTTTCCAGTCAAGGAAGAAGCCTTCGGGTTACTTGCTATCATTGCACTAGCAAAGCAACGAGAGTCTTAAGGGGTTTATGGCCCGGTTCAACCAAGAGAAGGTAACGGTCGAAGATCCAACCGAGGATATGGTCTTTGCTGCCATTTTATCAAGGAATTTCATCCTAGGAGCCTTTGATGAAGAAGTTGGTCCGGAAGCAAATGAGTACCTTGCAGGGCCTGATGGATAAGGTAGAAGTATTCATTAATCAAGAAGAGACATTGGAAGCTATGTCAAGTTCTAGGCTACCCTAAGAGACAACCCCGGAAAAGAAAAGAAAAGAAGTTAGAAAAGCTGATGGAGAAGAGTAAAGGCCGGTAACAAAGTTCAATGACTACAACTTTACACCTCTCAATGATGTGATATCAAAAGTTCTCATGGTGATCAAAAGAGATCCAGAGTATTGCTGGTCACCAAAGATACCAGGTAATCCTCCTCCCAAAAATGAAGGGAAATATTGTGATTTCCATGAACAAGCAGGTCATTACATTGAGGAGTGCATAGCCCTAAGGTTGTTAATTGAGGAGTTCATAAAGAATGGCAAGCTGATTTGGTTTTTGGGAGAGCAACGGAATCAGCCAGGAAATAACAGGCCTCGGAATCGTCGTGACTATCAGCCCCGAGATCAGTAGCTATGGGATTATTATCCTCGAGACTATCATCAACTATACGAGAGGGATCAGAAGAATGATCCCTGGGAGGATATAGAAAGAAGAAAGGACCGAGGAGGCAGGAGCCCATGACATAGAGAGCCGAGGCAACATGAGAGTCGGCTCGTGATCAGGTGGAAAGAATCGTCAGGAGTCCCGAGTGAGACTTTTATTTTTAGCATTTATGTTTGCAGAGAACTAGACTTTTATTTTTAACTCAGACTAGTTATAATAAAGACAAAAAATTCCCTAGATTTTGGAAAAAAGTATTTTCAGAATAAAATAATAAGAGTTGACTTAAGCATCAGAGTGTTCCCGGTCTAAAGACTGAGAACCCGTTGATGTCACTTCTTTTACAGGAAGGAGAGGAGGAGAAATCCCTATTCAAAAACAATGAGGATTGATAGCAAGACTCCGGGAAAGTCCAATCCAGGGAGATTGACAAGAGCCATGGAGAAAACCCTGCAGAGAAAACAAGGAAAGTCTCCTGGTTAGTCCTACACCGGGAGCCAAAGAGAAAACCCTGCAAAGAAAATAAGAAAAGTCTCCCGGTTAGTCCTACACTGGGAGCTAGGGAGAAAACCCTGCAGACAAAACGAGGAAGAATGGGAGGTCAGATTTAAATCTCGATTTTACAGGTTTTCAGCAAGCAAGACTCCCCGATAGTCCTATCCTAGATGGTAGGGAGACAAACCCGGGGAAAAACAAGGAAGAGAGACAACCTTTGGTTTTCAAGTAACCCTGGGTGTACAAGTCTCGATTTTGCAAATTTATAGGTATAAGGAAGCTACTCAGGAGCCACAGAGACAACCCTATAAAGAAAATAAGGAAGGGAGAAAACCCTAAGCAAAAACAAGAAGGCATGGAGGGTCGGATTTAACCCTCGAGTTTTGCAAGTTACAAGTTTCTAGAAATTGTAAGGGCATTATGCAAAAGAGCCAAGGCTCGGGCATCCCGAGACATAGAATTCTCATTATTCGAGCATACTTCGAATAAGGGAATTATGGGGTAACTGTTGGGAATAATTTCACTTAGTCTAGCCCTAGAAGGAAACAATAGGACTCCCGGGAAGTCCTATCCTGGGAGATAGACATTAAGGAGCTATTCCCGAGAATACGCGACGGGGGGTAAATCCATATTAGGTTCTAAGAATGCAGGCATCCTAGGACCAAGAGTTAGCAGCCATCCAAGGCCAGAGGACAAGCAAGCTTGTCCTGGGAAATCAGGTATCAGTTATCCAAGAAATCCGGATTAGGACTCTACTCTAAGTTGAATTGAAGTAGGAGTCATAATTCGATCAGCAGTCCTATCCCCGGTAGAATCAGGGTAGGACTTTTAGTTCAAGTCTAGTTTGGTTAGTAGCCTTATTCCTAATAGAATTGGGATAGGACTCCTAGTCCAAATTTGATCCTGAATCTTACGAGGTCAGATTAGATTATATGTCTACTAAAGGATCAAAGTCCAAGTAGAACTCTTATAGCACTTCTAGATCGAGAAGGAGCAGGAATCCTAATTTAGGTTTGAACTCTGATTATTTTATGCATAGAGCATTATTTTTTCATAGAAGCTAATTTAGGCATCAGAGCAGAACTCCCAGAAGGGTCTTTAGTTTTGGTTGTTTTGCAAATTCTTGAGAAGCATGAAGAACATCGAAGAATGTGCAGCTCATCACCATACAGGAAACTGTACCAACAATGTTAGTCATTTTATGAATATAATCCATAGTTTAGATCTAATGTGATTTAAATGCATGCAATGAGATTGATGCGGAAAAAACTTAATGCATAGGCTAATTACAACTATAAATAATTGTTCGTAGTCGATAATAAAATTGGACATTTTATTTCACAACACTACAATATCTTGTTTATGATGATTTTTTATTTAATCATGGAAGCAAAGATTTCTGATCAACATATCGGCATATCTTTATTATATAAACCAAGACCAATGTCAGAAAAATATTTATAAAATACTATCAATAAATATTTTCTCAAATCTTCTAATAGTAGTGTTCTTAATCCTGAGAGATTAATGAACTTAAAAACAATATGTAGGTCACTTCGATTGGCCAGTGAGTAAGATTATATTTTTTTTGAATCTTAGCATGTTGGGTGATCACATTGAAGCTTTGGAAATACTTAATCTTAAGATGGAATCCATAACTTGTTCTCTTGAATTAGATTAATGAACATGATTATTCAAATTCCAACTTCCAAGCATGATATTTTAGTAAGTTGTTACTAAAATCAATCGTTAAAGAATATGGTTCTTAGAGTGAGAATAATCACAGAGATTATATTAGGAACTCAAAGTTAGGAAATTATTGAATTATGAAGTAACAATAAATTTTATTTACTTCATTTTTCTATGGAAATTTATGGAGGGACATTTTGTAAGATTTATTGGAAATAAAAGCTCTTTTGTAATAAAATAAAATTTAGAGTGAAATTATGATTTTATAGGGGAATAAATCATAATTAATGTAGCATTGGATTGGTTATGAGATAACTAGTAACTTGAGGTCATTTGGAGCTAATTTTATTTCTCCCTTAACTTCATTCTCAACCCTATTAATATGCGATAAAAGCCTGGGTTTAATAAGATTATAGTGCCCAAAAGAAGTATAAACTAAAAGAAAATAGGAAATTGGAGAAATTAGAATGAGTGTGTATGAACTTTGCGTAGAGCTAAGGATGTTCTGACAAAACATGGGATAGTAAGTCAAGACTTTAAAGTTGAGATGAAAAGAGACTATGGAGAAAAGAAAAATGAACCATGAGTAAGGAAAGAAGAAACCCTAGTCACTCTTAAAAGAGATAAGTATTTCCAGAAATTTGCGAATGATAACGTAAAAATGGGGTTTCATAAGAGAAAATTATAGATTTTTGAGCTTGGAAAAGCACTCACCGAGCATAGTTGGGTGACCACGGTATGCGCTAAAAAAAGCCTCCAACCTAGCCTCTAAAATTTCCATCTTTCCTATAAACATATGAGAAACACATGTTTTTAAGTAGTACTAAAAGAAACCCACCATTAACTCTCTTTCATTGAAAATCCTTCTCCAGCATGTATCTCTCTCTCTCTCTCTCCCTCTTATAAGCGTTCAACTTCTCTCTCTCAGAAACCAGGAAATAATGGTGTTGTTCATAAAAACAACCCATGTTTGTGATGGCTAGACTCCTTCCTAAGGTGCTACATGAATGATAGCAATAAGCTCACTTTTAATCTCTGATTCTTGGGCAGTAAAGAAAAATTGAGTTTGGGCTTCAAAATGTGGTTTAGTTTTTAGAAGAAGAAACTCGTCAACTTGCTACAAACCTTAGGTAGAACTCACTATTGAAAACCAGCTTGCAATTAGTGTAACGAACTAGGGAGAAGCGGTAGTCACATCTACACTATCAGCTCAAAATAACTAGTCAATTTGTAACTTTCCTAAAATTCCGTATAATGTGGTCGTTTTGTATACAAAAATATCAATAATAAAATTACCACTTGTAAAAGTATGAATCCTTGTAGGATAGGGCTATATTGAGGGTGTCAAACTTCAAGGACTGCGTAGGTGTTTTGTTATCAAGTTTATGAAGATTAAAAATAACTAAATAAAAGATTGTTTGATTTGATTTTGTTTATAACTAAGTTAAATGCATAAAATTAAAGACATAAAAATAAAGATTGGAGTGATGAGAGAAAGAATAGGGGATTGATTTCACCACTCACCGCATAACAATGGTCAATCATAAATTAAAAAGGGAAATTCATACTATGCATGATATATGACTTGTTAGTATTTTATATTGGCTACATTCTGGATAACCAAAAACACTTTAGGTAATGGTTGCGAATTAACAGGATGGTCGGTTTTCAATTCAGAATCTTCATGTATTCAGACAGTGTTCAAATCAAAGCATGTGACTGATCACAAGCTTCTAGAAGATGTTCATGAAGAGTCCTTGCAAAATCCAAGCCAAATCAACCGGTTCTTGTGCAACCGTCCGGATGAGCCTTTGAAGGCATCCGGACGCCCTGCAATGTCTAGCAGATTATGTTGAAGACGTCTGGACGACAGAGCAACATTGTCCAGACGCTAGGTCAATTAGTATTCAACACTGAGTTAGATTTTAGAAGTCGACACTATTAGGGAGTCTCTGCAAGCCGTTTGGACGACGTGGCAACATGTCTGGACACTGTCCAGTATTTCAGAATATTCCAGTGTTCTGTTCAAATGCATGAAGGAGTTATAGCGAAGATCGTCTGGATGCTCGGCCAAGCCGTCCGGGCATGGACTTGATAAAGATAGAATTGCGCTGTTTCTGAAAGGATATCGCAGAAGACCGTCCGGACGTGACTAACTTTCGTCCGGACACTCAACAGCTAGAGCCCAAATCTTAGCAGTTTTAGGTTTCCTGTAAGCTTATAAATAAAGGGCCCTAGGCTAGTAAATTATATAGAATTCGGTATTGAATTCACTTAGCTTTGAAAGGGTGTTTAGGGAGAATTGAAGATTTGCTAGCTCTCAAGCTGTTGCTGGTGTGTGCTCAACAGTTCGTGTGAAGTCTATCTTAGGGGTCGGCCCTAAGGTAAAGGAATCCATCAAAAACCCCTTCAGGTGGAAGATCTGGTTGGGAAGCATTCACGATAGGCTTCGTGTCAGAGTCAAAGGTATGACTACTGCATAAGGGTATGTGAGTATGAGTGTCTTGTAACTAGCTTTGTTTTTGGATAGTGGAGTTCCTGGGTTTGGCTGCCCCATAGTGGTTTTTCTCTTCACAGAGTTTCCACTTCGTAACAAATAGCTTGTCTTATTTAAATTTTGCATTTAAGATATTTGGTTGCACACAAACACACACACTCGGTTAAATTAGAAGTCAATATTTATTTTCAATTGGTATCAGAGCTTGGTACACTCTGGTTAAGATTTATTTCTTGAGTGTAATCTTTTATTGACTTCTTTATAATGGACAAATCTCGTGAGTATGATATGAGTAATAATAATGATACATCTTCTTCACATGCTATGCCTGTTCATAGAACTATGTTTGTTAAACCTTGCATGTCTACTCATTATACGTCTAGTAAGAATAGAGGTAAAATGTACAAATCTATTCCTACGTGTCATTATTGTGGTATTATTGGTCATACTCATCCTAACTGCTTTCAATTACGCTCTCAGAAGCCATAGGATAAAAAGCATGTATTTAGGGATAATGAGCATGGTATTAGAAATCAGGTCAATAATTTATGGGATCAAATTAAACTCATCAGTGAAAAATTAGAGAATCCTACCCTTTTTTAGAAATATTCTGTCATGTCTAAAAAGGAAAAGAATTTCTCTAATAAACATGTTTGGATTAAGAAAAGTGACAATCTCAATTTAGTTGCTCATACTGCTTTAAAACTCCTAGATACCTGCTTGTGGTATTTGGATAGTGCTTGCTCCAAACATATGACAGGTGACAGGGCACTTCTCAAAGATATTCAAATGGGCAGAGGAGGAAGAATTACTTTTAGAGATGGGAGTTTGGCCAAGGTGATTGGCAATGGACAGATTGACATTCCAGGGATAGAAGTATCTCAAAAGGCTCTATATGGGGAGGGTCCCAAGGCAAATCTTCTCAGCATCAGCCAATTATGTGATGATGACTTGGTTGTCCAATTCTCTAAAAAGGAATGCAACATCTTTGACAACAATGGAAAGTGGCTAATGGGGGGAGAGCGAACTAGTGACAACTGTTATGGCATTCCAGGTCTCTCAAATTCTTATATCATCTGCAATAAAGCTACCATTGATGGAAGCGAGCTATGGCATCAACGGTTGGGTCATCTAAACTTCACTAACATGTTCAAGATTGCGAACAAGGAAGTTGTCAATGATCTTCCTAAAATGAAAGACATTAGGAAAGGAGTTTGTGGTCCATGCCAGCTAGGAAAACAGACTCGTGCTTCTCATAAGAAAACATCAGGTATTCATACTTCCCGTAATTTAGAATTGCTGCATATGGATCTCATGGGTCCCACCCGAACCTCTAGTCTCGGTGGGAAGAAATATATTTTGGTTATTGTAGATGACTATTCCCGGTACACTTGGGCTCTTCTTCTTCGGGAAAAATTTGATGCCTTTGAAGCTGTTCAACATTTGTTAAAAAAAATTCAGATAGAGTAAAATTGTTCCATCATGAGGATTTGTAGTGATCATGGCAGAGAATTTGAGAATGCTCGGTTCAAAGAATACTGTCACTCATATGGCATTCAGCATGAGTTTTCTTCACCAATTACTCCTCAACAAAATGGGGTTGTGGAGCGGAAAAACAGAGTTTTACAGGGGATGGCTCGAGTGATGATTCATTTTAAAAATCTTGCTCAACATTTTTGGGGAGAAGCTATCAACACTGCATGTCATATCATCAATGAGTCTACTTGAGGCCAGAAACTAGCAAGACTCCATACGAGATTTGGCGAGGTAAGAAACCCATTATTAAATATTTCCGGACTTTTGGTAATAAATGTTATATTCTACGTGATAGGAAAAATCTGGGAAAGTTTGATCCCAAAAGTGATGAAGGCATATTTTTGGGATACTCCACCAACAGTGTGCCTACAGAGTCTATAACACCAGAATAGAAACATTGATGGAGTCCATCAATGTGGTCATTGATGATGAGATTATGGCACATAGCAATGGGGAGATTTCTTAGTCCACCCTAGAGGCACTATCTTCTCCCACAGATAATGTAAGCGAGACTCACTCCTCGGCATTGGAGCCTGCATCGATTCCTCCTATCTCTCCTACAGCAGCAGATGTTCTTCCTGGCTCAACTGATGCTATGCCTACTGAGGAAACTGATCCTACATCAGATCAAGATCCAGAGCTGATAAATCCTCCGATTGAACCCGCCTCTTGGGTCAAGCTCAATCATCCTTCCAGGCAGCTTCTTGGGAATCTCAATGAAGGTAGACGATTGAGAATCAGAGTAATCAACCCCTCTAATGAAGTTGCTAATCAAGTAACTTACAATTTCTATCTGGATCAATTTGAACCAAAGAAAGTGGAAGAAGCCTTGCAAGATGACAGCTGGGTTACTGCTATGCATGATGAGTTGCATCAGTTCACTCGTAATGATGTCTGGACTCTGGTTCCCAGACCATCTGATCAAAATATCATCTGCACAAAGTGGGTTTTCAAGAACAAATCAGATGAACATGGCACGATGATCCGAAATAAAGCTCGGCTTGTTGCTCAAGGGTACACTCAGATTGAAGGGGTAGATTTTGACGAAACCTTTACTCCAATATCTTGTCATCTAGGTTTCAAGCTTTATCAGATGGATGTCAAGAGTGCCTTTCTAAATGGCATTCTTCAGGAAGAAGTTTATATGGAGCAACCAAAAGGTTTTCTGGATCCTCACTATCCTTAACATGTCTACAAGCTGAAGAAAGCCTTGTATGGTCTCAAACAAGCTCCACGGGCGTGGTATGAAAGATTAACCACTTATCTTCTGGAAAAAGGATTCACAAGAGGACAGGTAGATCAGACTCTTTTCATTAGAAATCAAAGAAATCACAAACTCATTGCACAAATCTATGTAGATGATATCATCCTCGGAGCAACCTTAGATTCTCAAGCTTTTGAGTTTGTTGAAGAAATGAAACAAGAATTTGAGATGAGTATGATAGGTGAGTTGACCTATTTTCTGGGAATGCAAGTCAAACAAACCTCTGAAAGGATATTTATTTCTCAAGCTAAATATGCAAAAGATCTGGTGAAACGTTTTGGTCTGGATGGGAAAAGCCATGCTCGTACTCCCATGAGCACAAATGTCAAGCTTAGTGCTGATCTGACAAGCAAACAAGTAGATCATACTCTTTACAGAAGTATGATTGGCAGTCTTCTCTATCTTATGGCAAGCCGACCAGATATTGCCTTCAGTGTCGAAGTTTGTGCTCGATTCCAAGCTAATCCCAAGGAATCTCATCTTACCGTTGTCAAGTGCATAATCAGGTACGTAAATGCCACTATTAATTATGGTATCTATTTTTCTAGAGAAACAAATCTTGTGCTTGCAGGATACTCTGATGCAGATTGGGCTGGAAATGTTGATGATAGGAAAAGCACCTCTGGTGGTTGTTTTTATGTTGGTACAAATTTGGTAGCTTGGATGAGTTGGAAACAAGCCTCAATTTCTCTTTCCACTGCAGAGGCTGAGTATATTGCTGGTGGAAGTTGTTGTACCCAGTTACTGTGGATGAAGAAATTACTCTGTGATTATGGCTTCACTCAAGATACTATGGTCATTCACTGTGACAATACCAGTGCTATAAATATTTCCAAAAATCCAGTTTAGCATTCTCGGGCCAAGCACATTAACATCCGGCATCATTTGATCCATGACCTTGTCGAGTCCAGGGAAGTAGCTCTTATGTTTATTCCCACAGAAAATCAATTAGCTGATATCCTCACCAAACCTCTTGATGGAAGCAGGTTTGAATCTCTTAGAAAAGCCATTGGTATTTGTGACATGTCCTAGACATGTCCTTGCTTCTTGCTCGGATAAGACTCTTCTGTTCTTTTTAGTCTCTTCCGTGGGTTGCATATTTTTTTTTTAAATAAAAAAAAAGGGGGAATGTGATGCAAGGTCTCTGCTAAAATGTTTTCAGCTATCTCATGTATATTTATTTGTTTTGATAGTTCTCTGTGCTTTGATAAAATATACATTCATATGGTTAAGTTTCTAAATCTGATATGTGCTGAATTTTCCCGTTGCATCTTTACTAGATAATTGCTTTTCTCATGCGATGAAAAATGTGCACTATCTAAGGCTCCCCTAAGGTATTTTTTCTCTCTCCTCTAACTTTTAGCTTCTGGAAATTCTAAATGAGAGAGATTTTTTTGCTAAAATGGTCAAATTGACCAACTCGCTAGTTGAACCTAGAACCTATAAATTCTAGCATTCTTTCTAGGTTGCAGCATCAAGTGATAAAAAGCATTCAAAACTGAATAAATATGGATATATAAAAAGATTCACTGCTTATGTGCTATAAATTTGTTCTTGAAATTGTCCCTAAAGAAACAGTCGGTGACGAAGTCATTGCGGAAATAGATGGTCACTAAAGGACGAAGTAAAAGAAAAGTGATGCAGCTTAGGGGGAGTGTATCAGATGAGGGTGGCTAGGCCATAGTAAAATAAGGTTTGACTTTTGACTAATCTAATATTGATTTTCTCTCTTCTTTGGAAAATTCGGGTGATTTAAGTCATATCAATGAACTTCATACCTTATTGAGAAAGCCTTCACACACACACGCATTACATGAGTTAAGTTTACTTTTGAAAAAGTTCTGTCTGCGGGAAATTTATGCTCATTGATTACTTAACTCTTTTCTATATGTTTGCGTATTTTTGACGAGCTATCTGATTGTTTTCTCAGGTTTAGATACATGTGTGTGCTGATTTCTTGTTAAAGACCTAACCTTGTTCTTTTCTCTTCTTTTGGTTTTGTTATGGTCTTTTAATTAGTACTTTGTTTACCCTTTGTCATTGTGTGACAAAAAGGGGGAGTATTTTTTGGTTTGATTTATTTTGGTTTTTAGACCGGGAATGTATTTCGAAACCGGTCAAGTGTTTTTGTCCCAGAATGGGCAAAGGGGGAGTTTGTTAGTATTTTATATTGGCTACATTCTGGATAACCAAAAACACTTTAGGTAATGGTTGAGAATTAACAGGATGGTCGATTTTCAATTCAGAATCTTCATGTATTCAGACAGTGTTCAAATCAAAGCATGGGGTTGATCACAAGCTTCTAGAAGATGTCCATGAAGAGTCCTTGCAAAATCCAAGCCAAATCAACCGGTTCCTATGCAACCGTCCGGACGAGCCTTTGAAGGCGTTCGGACGCCCCCCAGTGTCCAGCAGATTATGTTGAAGACATCCGGATGACAGAGCAACACAGTCCGAACGCTAGGTCAATCAGTATTCAACATTGAGTTGGATTTCAGAAGTCGACACTGTTAGGGAGTCTCTGCAAGCCGTCCGGACGACATGGCAATACGTCCAGACGCTGTCCAGCATTTCAGAATATTCTAGTGTTCCGTTCAAATGCAAGAAAGAGTTATAGCGAAGATCGTCCGGACGCTCGGTCAAGCCGTCCAGACGTGGGCCTGATAAAGATAGAATTGCGCTGTTTCTAAAAGGATATTGCAGAAGACTGTTGGTAGTCAACTCGACTACGTGGATTTTAAATTTATATATTGAACCACTTCGCAATAGTACGAATCAATTGTAATATAGTAAGGGTTATCGAACCATAGATATTGAGAGTTGTTTTGTGTAACGGGATACTTAAAGAGTGTATTTAACTTAACTTTGAAAAAGAAAACAAAAGTAAATGTTGTAGAATTGAAGCTACAACTAGTAATGTAATAAAGACGGAAAATGAAACAAATTTAAAAAAAACTTAGGGTATTGATCTCGTCTAATCCTCAACCAATGAAATGCTTAAAGTCTATATGGATCTTCCTAACATGCATGATATGAGCACGTAATGGGCGTCAACCATTACGACGACCTCGGCATGAAAATACTTTCGTTAGGACGTAGTTATAAAGCACCTTGTTTCACATCAAACACTTACCACGTAAAGATTAATCTATAATTTAAAAACGTTTATACTACCAAAGGTGTAGGGGATTGATGCTCTCTAGCTTACTACTTTATAAAACATCCTAATAAGCATACACGATACATGAAAACCCTAATTAGGCCACAATGACAAGGTATCTAGTTTCACACCGATCTATTCCATGTAAAGATTAAACTACAATGGAAAGACGTTTTACACTACCAAAGGTATGAAATGACCGATGTTCCCTAGCATACCCTATAAGGTGACTCTAATAGGTAAACATACATCATGTCAAATAGAACCATTGCAAAAGACATTGTTTTCTTTCAAGAACGTTGATTTTACTTATGAATCCAAGAAAACTCATAGACAAGCAAACTCTTTTTCATGAATAAATGGATTGGAATATTGAAGATAAAACTTTTTAGCATGAGTTTTGAAATCCTCTAGCCCTTCACAATCATCAAACACATCTAGAAAAACTCAAGAACACTTCATGGTTTTTTGAAAAGATTTTGATCAAACCCTAAGAACTAATTTAGCTATGTATAATTGAATCTAATCTAAGCATGAAATCTATGGAAAACAGTAAAGAAACAAGAAGAAAATGAACTAAAACAGTAGATTAAAACTTCTAAAATTTGGATTAGAAGAAAAGAAAGGAAAAGAAAAACAAACTAAGCTAAGAACAGGAAATTTAAGGAAGAAATACAAAGGAATTAAGCTCTCTGGATTTCGGTCCAGAGAGTAGCATCAAAGGAAACTAAAAATACAAGAAATTAAGTTGATACACCTGAGCAAATCCGAAATCCCCAAAAGATGCATACTATCTCTCTCACCCATGCCTCATATATATAAATGATGAGATTACAAAATAATAACTAAAGAAGAGATAAGATAAGATAAGATAAGATAAGATAAGATAAGATAGGATATGATATGATAGGATAGGATAGGATAAGATAATAATGCGGAAATTAAGTGAAAACTTAACTATTAAGTGAAAATTTAACTACTAAGTGAAAATTGAAATTGACTTCTAAAATAAACAGCATGTGTGTACACAATGTGTCAACAAAAATAATAATGCGGAAATTAAATGACACAGAGATTTTTGTTGACGAAGTGGAAACTCAATTAAGAGAAAAATCACTCCGGGGCAGCCAAACCCAGGATATCCACTATTTAGAAGACAAAGTTAGATACAAGATAGTAACACTCACATATACCCGATGCAGTGGTCGTACCTTGCTCTTTAACGTGTAACCCAACACGAACGCTTCCCAACCAGGTCTCCTATCTGAAGGGGTCTTCAATGGAATCCTTATCTTAGGGCCGACCTCTAAGATAGACTTCAGATGTAGCGTAGCAACAACACACTTGCAATGGCTTCAGAGGAAAAATAACGTCTCTGAGCAGTTGTGGAATTAAATACCGAATTCTTGTAGTTCTCAATGCCCAGGGGCCTCTATTTATAGGCCGAGGTGCAGAATGGGCGACTACTGAAATATGTACGGACGCCGTCCGGATGGTGAACTTGGGCCGTCCGGACGGACAACTGTGCGATAGGAATTTTCGAGAATTTCGCTGAAGATCTTTCCTGTTTGAGAGCCGCGTCCAGACGGTGAGACACTATCGTCTGGACGGTCGTACGTCCGTTGCAAGTAATTTCCATATAAAGCTTCGCGCGTCCGGACCATGGGGGATGAACGTTCGGACGGCTGAACTTCAACACGTAATTTCCATATCTGTTACGCGCGCTTCCGAACCATGATAGGCAGTCGTCCAGACGGTCGAAGTCGAATCGGCAATTTCCATATTAGTTGCACGTGCGTCCGAACCAAGGCTGACTGACGTCCGAACGGTGATATTTGAATTACGATTCTTGCCTTATGTATGTGCTCGTCCAGACGGGAAACCACATCATTCGGACGGGTATATCAATCTTCCCTTATTCTGAACTTGGAAAGAATCTGAAGCTGATCGATTACTGAGAGGCGTCCGGATGGGCTGCTGATACGTCCGGACGGATACAGGCTGGAACAGTAGCTTCTCGATACAGTAGAGGTCCGAACGAAAAATGCAGGATGATTCTTGGTCTGACTGGCGTACGGACGGTAAGGCACATTGTCCGGACGGATGGAACAGTAGACAGATGGGCGTCTGGATGGGATGGCTCGATCGTTCGGACGGCTGACAGGGAACCAGAGATTTTCTGACCTGTAGACAGAATCTTCTGAAATTCTTCTGAATAGCGGAATCCCTTGTAAGACAGCATCTTTACAAACAAGTGATTTTGTCCAAACACAGAATGAGGCCAATAATACTAACAAACTCCCCCTTTGGCCATTCTGGGACAAAAATCACTTGACCGGTTTGGAAATACATTCCCGGTCCAAATAAAAATTACTCCCCATTTTTGTCACAAAGGGACAAAGGGTAAAACAGAGTAAATAAAAATACACAACTGTAATAAAAATTACTCCCCCTAACGGTCTTAGAAGGACCCGGGAAACAGAGTAATATAAGTCCAACAGTTTTACAAACAAAAGTAGCTAAATATAATACTGAAGTCACAAAAGAAAACTGAAAAGAAAGCTACAAAAAAAAAAAACTACAGCCAAAGAGACTCAATCATCGGCTGCCATAGGTGCATCATCCTTATCATCACTACTGCCCGGATGATGGTACTTGAGGCACTCCTGGAGATCCAGCTGATTCTGCTCTACTCGCTTGTTTATGGAACGTACCTCCTGCTGTATAGATGTGATAGACTGCTGCATGGTGCTCATGCCTCCCTGAATAGCAGCTAAGGCCTCTATGATCTGGGAAACATTGATCTCTGGCTCTGAAGGCGGGACTGTCTAGAGGATGAGGCCATGTCTGGAAAGCCGACTGGCATGGCAGCAGGAATGGGCACCTCATCATCGGAGTCATCTCTCTGCAGTTGTGCATTAGACTTCATCAAAGTTTGTTTGCTGAGGGGCTGCTGAATCTTCATCTTCGGTTCTCCATTAATGTTGATGCCTGACTGAAGAATGATCTGAGTGAGCAGGCAGCCAAAAGGGAGACCAGTATGACTCTCATCACGGGCCTCCAGCATCACACCCATAATATGCTTGTACAGGCAGAAAGGTAAGCAGAGGTGAATGGTGTAAACAAACTAGGCCTTCTTCAGGATCAGATCACTGCGCCTGGCAACTGGCCATAGATTGTGCTGAATTATTTTGGCCAACATGCGGTGTGCGGGAGATAGTGCGCCTATCCGGATGGAGGTGGGACGCTCTTCTCCTTGTGGAACAGCATGGAAGAATTCTCAGAGCTCGTCCATAGAGGGAGGAAGCACCACCTCATTGTAAGGACTGGCAGGGAGATCAAGAACTGGTACCCCAATGAAGCGACTGATGACCTGGGGATCCACTGTGATGATATGCCCGTCAACAGTGGACTGGAGAACCATCCCACGCTCATCGTCCTGAGCCACCTCAAGGTTGGCATAGAAGAGTCTGATGAGCCTGGTGAGAACAATGCAAGCACATGTGTACAGATATCCCCAATGGTAAGCCTGGATAGTCTCATAGATGCTATTCAGAGGAGGTACCATGATGTCGGCGCAGACCACATTCCGCTCAGCAATGACGTTGCGGTCCATGATTTTGGCTTGAAATGCGCTTCTCTCTTCCTCTGTCCTTTGGCAGACTCTGCGCTGGGAACTGATTGCAGACATGATTCTGCACAAAAAGACCAACTAGATTTTGCCAAGAATAGTCCAGAGATGGGCTTGTTAGGTCAAGATAAAAATTGGGCAGAATAACAACAGTAAAACAGACTATTTCAAAAATATAGACAAAATTTATTATAGTCCCACAGACAATCCCAACATGATAAATATCTACATAGCATAATTCCAAAAATATGCCGAAATAAATAACATTCTAACAGTTCAAAATAAACTGAAGAGAAAGGGTGAAGAAGAATACCTGGAATGGGAGAGAGATGCAACAAGACAAAAAAATGAGCAAGGAAAAATCCAAAAACTAAAAAATTTTACTCACAAAATGCCCTCGCGCGTCCGGACGTTAGTCAATTCCTGTCCAGACGACTGTGCTCCATCTCTGTCCGGACGCCAAGAAACTACCGTCCGGAAGCTCCACACTGAAACATCAGAAAACTGAGGAAAATTCAGAGAAATCAAATTTTTCCAAGTCAGTTTCAGAACACGCATGTATAAACCATTGATAACACAATTAGAGAGCATCTCAATACTAAACAGAGATATAGAAGAGAGTTGAGAAATCAATCAGCAGAAATAAGTTCCTAAACATGCAAAATTCAAACAGCCAACTCAACTCATGCAATGCGTGTGTGTGTGAAGACAAAATCCCACAAGGTAAGACTTTTCGATGACATGACAAAGAGCAACCAGATTTCCTAGACAAGAGAGAAAATCAGTGACAGATTAGTCAAAAGTCAAACCTTATATCTTACTAGGGCCTAGCCACTCTCATCTGATACACTCCCCCTAAGATGCGACACCTAAAAGTTTTACTTGTACCATGAAGGACAAAGTAAATGTTTTACTTGTACGTAGAGGGCAAGGCATATAGCAAAATCAACACATAAGTAGTGAACATACAATTAAAGCACAGAAGTCATATGAATAACTGCTTGATTCTTATGGTGCTGCAACCTAGAGAGAATGCCAGAGTTTTTACGTTCTATGTTCAACTAGCATGTCGTCAATTTGGCCATCTTATCAAAAAACTTCTTCTCTTATCCAGAATGTCTAGAAACAAAAAGTCAGAGAAGGAAAGATGTACCTTTTAAGGGAGTCATGGATAGTGCACATTTTTCATCGCATGAGAAAAGAAGCTATTCTACTTTTGCATATACAGGAAAACACTTGGCAAATTATAGTCAGAAACTCTGAAATATATCTAAGTAAAGTAAATTAATACCCAAAGAATTGAGATATTTGGAGAAAAGACATGCAATATCTGATATGCCAAGAGAAAAAAATATCCAGCCAATTCGCCCCATTTTTTTTTTTTTTTTTTTTTTTTAATAAAAGACACAAAAAAATGCAATATGGAAATGACATCATATGCAAAGCAAAATCAAACCTAATGATCCCATTACAGAAAAACATTCTCTCGACCGGCTTTTTCTGTCTTCCCCAATAAATACCTGATGTCGTATGATTAGGAACCAAATCCTAGGCATGGACACCCAAACCTACTAGGTGCTTCTATTCTCCCTCATGGGGTGACGGTCCTTCTTGATCCAAGCCTGCCTTCCTATGTTTTGATTTGGACCGGGATTGTATTTTAACCGGTCAAGTGATTTTTGTCCTAGAATGGCCAAAGGGGGAGTTTGTTAGTTTTTGTGTTGGCTGTATTCTGTTGGGCAAAATCACTTTTATGTAATGTTGCTGCTTTCACATGGATGCTGCTTTATCTAGAGTCTGCTCTTCAGCTATGTTCTTCGAGAAGATTCTGTGAAAGTTTTCAAGGATTTATTTCATTCCCTGTCAGCCGTCCGGACGACGTGGTATTCCGTCCGGACGCTCATCAGTCAGTAACATCCGTTCGGACGACGAGATCTTTCCATCCGGACGCCCATCAGTGTCTAGAAGCTTCAAACAGTTCAATATTGCATCCGTCTGGACGTAATGGAAAATCGTTCGGACGCTCTTCAGAGTTCAAGAAAATCCCAGTGTTCCAGCGCATCCGTCCGGACGACATGGTTATACTGTTCGGACGCCATTCAGTGTTTGACAAGAAATAGGGTTTCTGCCTCAAGACACAGTTATGGGAAGACGGTTGCTACCGTCCGGACGATGTGTGATCCCGTCCAGACGATGTCCTCTAGAAGGCAAGAACGTGCATACCAAGTTCAACCGTCCGAATGCCAGCCTTCATGGTCCGGACTATCAACCTTCATATATGGAAATTGCGTGCATCAGTTCAACCATCCGGACGTTAGCCTTCAAGGTTCGGACGCTCCAAGCCTTATTATGGTAATTTCATGCAGCCGAAGTGCAACCGTCCGGACGCTAGGGCAACACCATCCGGACGCGGCCTTGTTATGGAAGCTTTCAGCGCTATCTTGGAGAGGCGGTTGCAGTTGACCGTCTGGACACCCTCGGGTATTTTGGTCATAACTTTTTACTCAAATATTGGATTGGGACGAAATCGGCTTCATTGGAAAGCTTAGAAAAAATGCTATAATTTGAACATCCGGACGGACCCTAGAAGCATCTGGACGGAAAGATTTTCCCGTCCGGACAGCCCTTCAGAAAATTCCAGAATTACTTTCTGGACAAGAAAAACTTGACCCTTCCGGACGGCCCTGGCTCCCGTCCGGACGCGCGTGCCACAGAATCCATTTTTAACTCAAAATAGGGTTTCCTAAGCCTATAAATAAGAGGCTCTAGGCATGCTTTCAACATTGAATTCAGTGGTGAATTCTCTACAGCTTAGAGACATGATATTTCCTCTAAAGCCTTGCCAAGTGTGTGATTTGATCAGCTGTGAAGTCTATCTTAGGGGTTGGCCCTAAGGTAAAGGATTCCATTGAAGACCCCTTCAGGTAGGAGACCTGGTTAGGAAGCGTTCGTGTTGGGTTACACGTTAGAGAGCAAGGTACGACCACTGCATCAGGGGTATGTGAGTGTTACTGCTTTGTATCTAGCTTTGTCTTCTGAATAGTGGATATCCTGGGTTTGGCTACCCCGGAGTGGTTTTTCTCTTAATTGAATTTACACTTCGTCAACAAAATATTTGTCTCCTTTAAATTCCGCATTTAATATTTTGTTGCACATTGTTCACACACACTGTTAAATTTAGAAGTCCATTTAATTTTCAATTGGTATCAGAGCTTGGTACACTTTGAGAAGATTAAATTTCTTGAGTGTTGTTTTTTTTTGACTTCTACTATGTCTATATTGAGTATGGATAAAATTGCTTCTATTTCAAATGATATGTCTGTTCATAAGACCATGTTCATTAAACCTATCATGTCTTATACTTAATCTACTTGTAAGGGTAAAGGGGATAATCAATCTATACCTACTTGTCATCACTGTGGTATTGTTGGTCATATTTGTCCAAACTGTTTCCAAATTAGGTCGCAGAAACCTTGGTAGAAAACCCTTATCCCTAGGAAAGATGAACCAGGTTTTGAAGAACAAGTTAAAGTATTAAGTAATCAAGTGAAACTCATTAGTGAGAAGTTAGCATACCTCACCCCTAATGAGCAAAAATCTGTCCTGGTTATTAATCAAAAAGCTTCCAAACAAGTCTGGGTCAAAAAGGAAGATAATCTGTGTTTAGTTTCTCATACTGCACTAAACATTCTTGATACTTGTTTGTGGTATTTGGATAGTGGTTGTTCTAAACACATGACAGGTGATAAGACTTTGCTAAAAGAAGTTCAGATGGGCAAAGCTGGGCGAATCACCTATGGAGATGGGAGTCAATCCAGAGTCATTGGTAAAGGGATCATCGACATTCCAGGCCTCGGAACATCTCAAGAAGCTCTGTATTTAGAAGGACTCAAGGCAAATCTCCTCAGCATCAGCCAGTTTTGTGATAATGACTTGGTTGTGCAATTCTCCAAGAATGAATGCAATATATTTGACAGCAGAGGCAGATGGCTCATGGGAGGAGAAAGAACTGCTGACAATTGTTACGGCCTTCCTGGTCTGGCTGCAGATCCTCAGATTTTCTGCAACAAAGCAACCATAGATGACAGTGAGCTATGGCACCAGAGGTTAGGGCATCTCAATTTCTCCGATATGTTGAAAATTGTAGGCAAAGATGTTGTTAAAGGCTTGCCCAAAATGGAGAAGACTGGAAAAGGAATCTATGGTCCCTGTCAACTAGGAAAACAAACTCGAGCAGCCCTTAAGAAGATCTCAGGTATTCTAACTTCCAAAAATTTGGAATTACTGCACATGGATCTCATAGGTCCCACTGGAACTACTAGTCTAGGTGGGAAAAGATATATTTTGGTTATTGTTGATGACTTCTCTCGATATACATGGGCTATTCCTATTCGGGAAAAATCTGATGCCTTTGATACAGCTCAACAATTGTTCAAGAAAATTCAGGTTGAGCAAAATTGCCAGATTGTGAGAATCCGCAGTTATCATGGAAGAGAATTTGAAAATTTCAAGTTCGAAGAATTCTGTCGCTCATATGGAATCAAGCAGGAATTTTCTTCTCCTATCACTCCTCAGCAGAATGGAGTTGTTGAAAGGAAGAACAGGGTAATTCAAGAGATGGCTCGTGTGATGATCCACTCAAAAAATCTTGCTCAACACTTCTGGGGAGAAGCTGTAAACACTACCTGTCATATCATCAACAAGGTCTACCTTAGGCCTGAAACAAACAAGACTCCCTATGAAATCTGGCGAGGTAAGAAACCCACAGTGAAGTATTTTAAAACTTTTGGAAGTAAATGCTATATACTTCGTGACAGGGAAAATCTGGGGAAATTTGACACCAAGAGTGATGAAGGTATATTCTTGGGATATTCCACAAACAGTCGTGCATACAGAGTCTTCAACAAAAGAACAGAGACTATGATGGAATCAATAAATGTAGTAGTTGATGATGAAGAAGTTCCGAGACCTATCAGCATGGAGGAAAAACAGCTCGATTCAGCTGAACCGTCAACAGCCCCAACTGATATCATTAATCCTACTCCAAAAGAGTCTCCAGATGAATCTCCTTCTTCGGATACCACTCCTACTACCTCCGAAGATGAGGATACTCCTGCTAATCCTCCTAAGCAATCACGGGTGAAGCATAATCATCCTCCTCAGCAGTTGCTTGGGAACATAGATGAAGGGCGTAGGCTAAGAAGCAGAGTCATTCAGCCCACTAGTGAAGTAGCCAATCAAGTCTCTTTCAGCTGCTATCTAGCTCAGACAGAGCCCAAGAAAGTTGATGAAGCCCTACAGGATGAAGGCTGGGTCTATGCAATGCATGATGAGCTTCATCAGTTCACCAGAAATGATATCTCGACCTTGGTTCCCCGTCCTGCAGAACATAATATTATTGGTACCAAGTGGATCTTCAAGAATAAAACAAATGAACATGGTACTGTGGTTCGAAATAAAGCCCGTCTAGTTGCACAAGGATATACTCAGATAGAGGGAGTAGACTTTGATGAAACCTTTGCCCCTGTTGCTAGGTTAGAGTCTATCAGAATCCTTCTCTCTATTGCTTGTCATCTTGACTTCAAGTTATATCAGATGGATGTAAAGAGTGCCTTCTTAAATGGAGTTATGCAAGAAGAAGTTTATGTAGAACAGCCAAAGGGCTTTCAAGACCCTCATCATCCCCATCATGTGTACAAGCTGAAAAAGGCACTATATGGGCTTAAGTAGGCTCCTCGGGCATGGTATGAGCGTCTCACCACTTATCCCCTGGCCAAGGGATTCACAAGGGGACAAGTTGATCAAACTTTGTTTATCAGGCAACAAGGTACTCACAAACTCATCGCTCAAATTTATGTTGATGACATTATTTTTAGAGCTACTTTAGACTCTCTTGCCCATGAGTTCTCTGAGGAAATGAAGCAGGAATTTGAGATGAGCATGATTGGTGAGCTGAACTACTTCCTTGGCCTTCAAGTTAAGCAAACTGCTGAAGGCATCTTCATTTCTCAGTCTAAATATGCTAGGGATCTGGTCAAACGTTTTAGGTTGGATGGAAAAAGTCGTGCTCGCACTCCCATGAGCACCAGTGTCAAGATCAGTAGTGATCTTGTAGGCAAATCTGTTGATTCATCACTTTACAGGAGTATGATAGGGAGCCTCCTGTATCTTATAGCCAGCCGACCAGACATTGCTTTCAGTGTAGGTGTTTGTGCTCGTTTCCAAGCAAATCCTAAGGAATCCCATCTCACTGCAGTTAAGCGTATCATCAGGTATGTAAATGATACCCTCTCTTATGGTATATGGTATTCTAGAGAAACAAATCTTGTTATTGCAGGATACTCTGATACAGATTGGGCTGGAAATGCTGATGATAGAAAAAGCACCTCTAGAGGATGCTTCTATGTGGGGAACAATCTGGTAGCTTGGATGAGCAAGAAGCAAGCGTCTATTTCTCTCTCCACTGCTGAGGCTGAGTCTATTGCTGCGGGTAGCTGTTGCACTCAATTATTGTGGATGAAGACGCTGCTGGGGGACTACGGATTCTCTCAAGATACTATGATTATCAACTGTGATAATACTAGTGCGATCAGACATCACTTTTTACTTGATCTGGTGGAATATGAGGTGGTGTCTCTCTCATTCATTCCCACCGAAAATCAATTGGCTGATATACTTACCAAACCTCTAGATGGTAGCAGGTTTGAGTCTCTTCGTAAAGCCATTGGTGTTTATGCCATGTCCTAGACATGATGTTCCATGCTAGGATGAACTCTTTGTCCTCTGATAGCATGATGTTGTAATAAAAAGTTATGACCAAAATACCCGAGGGTGTCCGGACGAGTTGACCGAGCGTCCGGACGGCCAACTGCAACCGCCTCTCCAAGATAGTGTTGAAAGCTTCCATAACAAGGCCGCGTTCGGACGGTGTTGCCCTAGTGTCCAGACGGTTGCACTTCGGCTGCACGAAATTACCATAATAAGGCTTGGAGCGTCCGGACCTTGAAGGCTAACGTCCGGACGGTTGAACTGGTGCACGCAATTTCCATATATGAAGCTTGATCGTCCGGACCATGAAGGCTGATGTTCGGATGGTTGAACTTGGTATGCACGTTCTTGCCTTATAGAGTACATCGTCCGGACGGGATCATACATCGTCCGGACGGTAGCAGCCGTCTTCCCATAACTGTGTCTTGAGGCAGAAACCCTATTTCTTGTCAAACACTGAATGGCGTCCGGACGGTATAACCACGTCCGGACGGATGCGCTGGAACACTGGGATTTTCTCGAACTCTGAAGAGCGCCCGAACGATTTGCCATTACGTCTGGACAGATGCAATCTTGAACTGTTTGAAGCTTCTAGACACTAATGGGCGTCCGGACGGAAAGATCTCGTCGTCCGGATGGATGTTGTTGACTGATGAGGGTCCGGACGGAATACCACGTCGTCCGGACGGCTGACAGGGAACCGAAATAAATCCTTGAAAACTTTCACAGAATCTTCTCGAAGAATATAGCTGAAGAGCAGACTCTGGATAAAGCAGCATCCCTGTGAAAGCAGCAACATTACATAAAAGTGATTTTGCCCAACAGAATGCAGCCAACACAAAAACTAACACTATGGGTTGTTACTGGTATGACGTCATCATCCACTCCATCATATTCTGCATCAAGATAGGTGGCTTATTGAGGTGTTGATCTACTTCCACCTTTTGTGGCCTTCTAAGGTGCTTGGCGGTGCAAACCGTTGCTGAGGCCATTGATGCTGAGATGCCTGGACCCAAGGAGCATGAGACCAAGGTGCTTGATATTGATGAGCTTGATGCTTTGGTGCTTGTCTCCATGGTGCTTGATAAGGTGCCTGAGGCCATAAAGTCTGATACTGGGCCGCAGGTCTAGTGCCATGATGAGCTTGTCTGAGCACTTCTTTCTTGGCTTTGGCCTTTTGTGCTTTCAGGAGGGAGCACTAAGGACGAACATGCCCACTTAGACCGTAGTTATGGCATATAGGAGGTCTTCTGATGGAATGAGGCTCCTGAGTGCCTGGAACATCATCGTTGACCTTGTCCTTCCCTTTATCTTCAATAGTGGGAGGAGGCTCTGGGACTGTAGGCTTCACAAACACAGTCTTTGAGGAAGAGGGGGCATCAGAAGAGGGAGTTACATACCCGAGACTTGTCTTGTCAGTTGGGCTCTTCTGGATAGACAGCATACGAGTCAGCTTCTCATCAGTGACTCTCTCTAGCTGGAGCTGTGTCTCTAGTAGCTTTTCTTCGAGCTCTTGTATTCTAAGCAGGAATGAACTCTTTTCAGTTTGCAGACTGTTCAGATCATAGAGGTGCTGCTTACGACCTTCCCTCAGCTTCTCATACTCTAAGTAGAGTGTCTTGTAGGCCTCTTTGAACTCTTCCTCATTATCACTGTGCTCCGAGTAAAAAGAGTCCTCTTCTTCAATGAGCAGAGCCACAAAGGCTAGAAATTTCTCAGGCTCTGGAGCTTCTTCTTTTGACTCATCACTGAGAGTCACATTATAAACCTTCATCTTGCCCTTCTTAAGATTCCCACAATCAGCCCGGATATGTCCAAAGCCTGAGCATTCAAAACATCGGGGTCTTCTGGGATCTTTCTTCTCTTCTTCCTCAGGTTTAGCTTCTTTGGGAGGTTTCTTTACTCTTTCAGAAAACTTCTTAACCCGATAATCTTTCATCAGTCTTCTGAAATTTTTGGCTAACATAGCCACAGCTTTTTCTTCATCCTCAGAGTCATCTTCAGATGATGCTTCTACCTTCTTCTTGGAAGCCTTTAGGGAAATGGTCTTCAACTTCTTGACCGGGGGCAGAGACAGCTCATATGTTTGAAGAGATCCCACCAGCTCTTCAATCTTCATCTCCTCAAGATCTTTGCTTTCTTCAATTGTTGTTACTTTAATCCTGAAACGCTCAGGCAAAGATCTTAGAATCTTTCGGATGAGTTTTACATCCGAGATAGGTTTCCCAAGACTCACCATGGAGTTCCTTAGGTCACTCATCATGGAGTAAAACTCTCCAAAGGTCTCATCTTCCAACATCTTAATTTCTTCAAATTTCGAAATCAACATTTGAAGTTTGGTAGATTTTACAAGTTTTGTGCCTTCATATGTTGTTTCCAAAATTTGCCATGCTTCTTTGGCTGATTCGCAGTTTGAAATCTTTGCAAATTTAGATGGTGAAAATGCTTGGCATAGAGCATGGAAGGCTTTATTGTAACGCCCCGCTTTTACGAAAAGCGTAAGTGAAAATTTTCAAATTTTCACGAGACATTACTAACTTATCAGAGGTAATTATTGGCAACGGAATAAATGTAATATAAATTGGGAATAGGTTGACACCTCAGAGCTATTACTGAAATACCTCAAAATATATAATAAGCCAGTTAGCATAATTATACAAACAGCAATACCAGTCATGCCTCACAGGGCTAGGTAATTATACAAGCCAAATATCTACATATAACTGGAGAATTATAAGTATTGTCTTAAGTTAGGCTAATGAACTACAACAGGGTAGTCCCAAAATATAGGCTATCCAGCCTTACAAAAACTGAACTAGGAACCGTCTATGTGTCAGGATAGTCCTGATAATCCTCTTCTTCTTCATAGCCTGAACCATTACAAATACCATAAAAAGAGAAGAAAACAACATAAACACTAAAGTGAGTCCGCTGTTTCCAATAATAATATTAGTGCTGATTTATTTAATTAATGCAACACAATGCAATGGCCATATAATCACATGTATATACAAAATATAATCTATGGTCGCGAGTCATAGAGATAAAATGAACATAAACGTAATCATAAAGCAATGACAGTTTTAAGTGTATAGTTTTAGGTATTTCCCTTTTTCCACTCCTCTGTTGGCCTAGGCACGGTTAACGTGTTATTTGAAGCCTGGGCTTCCTCCCTTTAACTTTTAAATTTTTTTTTTGGGAGCCTAGGCTCCTGGAAACCTCGGAATCCCTGGTGACCTAGGTACACCAGTTTTTGTATTTATTATTCTCTTTTCAGGTACCTCCTCATTCACTGAGAACCTAGGAACTCACGTGAAGCCTCACGTACCCACTGTGGATCTAGATCCAACAGCTTGTTATTAGACAGATTATTAAAATAATAAAATATGCAAAGCCACATGCGCAAACAAGTAAATAAAACAGTAAACATAATATTATAAGAAAAGTCAACCAGCTTCGTCCTCAGTAAGTATAGAGATACATACTAGTTTCTGCTCCAAATATTTTCCTTTACAACTGCATAACAATCATCATATGATGATAACGGATTAATAAAGTATTCTATGAAATCATTATTATTACCATATCTCTTCCTAGAAATTGCAACGGCTACAGATTTAAACATGATCTCTTATTTATCTATTTTAGTGCTTACTCACCAACTCTTATATTAGCACCACTAGAATTATCCATCACATAACATACCTTAAAATAAGGATACATTGTCATATAATCAATCACACATATGATTTTACTTTTCTTTAATTCACACATCCTTATAACACACACCTAAATATTGCTCACCTCTTTTCTCTTAATATATATATATCAAAACCTCAACACATATACTCTCACACTTACATTTCTTGATCTATTTTAAAACACGATTTACCCATTCTAAATTACTAATCTCATGTAGTAGATACTCATCCACATACTTACACATATACTCACATGTAAGTTAGCCAACTTTTCATACAACATGCATAATTAAAAGCAAGAGCAAGTCATAATTTCAAATAACAATAGGACTACTTGATCTATGAGAAGTTTAAGGGAGAAAATACTCACCCAAAGTTCCCCAATAACTTAAAGAGTGGAGGAGAGTTGCTGTCCAAGAGAATTCTACTTGTAAAGCTTGGTTTCTTGGTCTCAAAACAAAGGTGGTTTCCACTCACATTCCTCTACTGATTTTGTGGGAGAATGAGGGTGGTTTTGGAGCTTAATTTGGCTTGCTAGGTGCTGGAAAGTGAGGTGAAATTGCTAGGTGACTATTCCATATCTTAGTCCATGATTGCATGATATCTAAGGAAATCTAGTTGGGCTTCAACCAAGATGGACTAACTAGGCTAACTAAATATGGGCATGATCATTTGGCATCAAGTACCACGTATGGGTCCCAAATTATTGGGTGGAAAAATCAATTTTCGCATTTAGCAGAAACTGCACCGCACTGGGCGAAGTCGCTCGATCGAAAATAAAGTCGCTCGATCGACTTCGACCCATAATCGCTCGATCGACCAGAAAGTCGCTCGATCGATTTAACTTTACTGATCCAACTCTCTACATGCATAACTATATAACTTAATTAGACTAAGAGCAATTCTTAAGCCTTATACTTATGCACATATTTTAATAACTTAAGTGGGGTGTCTTTCCCGGGTATTACATCCCACCCCTCTTACAAAAATTTCTTCCTCAAAATTTGCAATCCCAAAAGACATAAGAAAGTCTAATAACAATCGAGAAATAATAATTTCTTTCTTGTTACCTAGTCATCTTCATCGTCATCAACAAAAATTCCCATGGGCGGTGCCGCAGGAATCTCTTCTGCCTGATCAAAAGGAGCTTCCTCCTCCGGCTAGTGTTCTTCTTCAGGGGAAAAATTTTCCATCGGAATATCCCATCCCATCTCATGATGTATCTGAGCCATCCTATCAAGTATTACTTCGTTAAGAGCCTGATTATTAAAGTAAGTTTGCTGCAATAACATGAACTCTCCTACGGGGTCGAACACACCCAAAGGAATAGGTCCTAAAGCAAACAATCCTGGGGCCGCTGGCTGCTCCAAAGGAATATCAGCAGGTGCCAGTAGGTCCTCTGGAAAATCAGGAGGTACTAACGGAAAACCAGGTGGCATAGGATTCCCTTCTGGATCCATGCCTGAAAGTCAAGACAAATATATAACACAAATGTATGACATTTAAAAACATAGCAAGTATTCTAATCAAATACCGCAAAGAGTTTTCAAACCTCAAAACAAATGTTGATATTTGTTCCTCATTTCATGTTCAAGTTCCCATGATGCTTCCTCAACGTCGTGGTTTCGCCATAGAACTTTAACTAAGGGAATAGTTTTGGTCCTTAGTCGTTGCGATCAAGAATTTGAATTGGCAGTTCTTCGTACTTGAGATTGTCTTGCACTTGTAGAGGCTCGAAGTCTATGATATGGCGCAGATCATGAACATGTCTTCTCAGGGTTGAAACATGAAAGATGTCATGGATTCCAGATAGTGCTGGTGGTAACTCGACTTTGTATGCCACGGGGCCGATCACTTCCTTAATTTCGAAGGGTCCTACAAATCTTGGGCTCAGCTTTCCCTTCTTGCCAAACCTCATTACTCCTTTCATCGGCGAGACCTTTAGGTGGACAAGGTCACCCACATTGAATTCCAATTGACGCCGGTGCTTGTCTGCATAGTTCTTTTGCCGGCTTTGGGCTGTCAGCATCCTTCTTCGAATAACAGAGATCTTGTCCTTCATGTCCTGCATCATTTCCGGCCCGATGAGATATTTTTCACCCACTTCATCCCAATATAGCGGGGATCTACATTTCCGTCCATATAGCGCTTCATATGGTGCCATTCCAATAGTCGCCTGAAAGCTATTGTTGTAGGCAAATTCGACTAAAGGTAAATATTTGATCCACTTACCTTTAAAATCCAGCACGCACAATCTCAACATGTCTTCCAAAATCTGAATAGTTCTCTCTGATTGTCCATCGGTCTGAGGATGATAAGCAATGCTAATGTTTAGCTTGGTTCCCAATGCATCTTGCAAGCATTTCCAGAACCTAGAAGTAAATCGGGAATCTCTGTCAGATACAATAGAGACAGGCACTCCATGTAATCTGACGATGTCTCTAATGTACATTTCAGCTAACTTCGGTACCGGATCGGTGATATGAAATGGAATGAAATGAGCACTTTTGGTAAGCCTATCGATCACAACCCAAATGGAATCTTGGCCACCGAGTGCCTTTGGTAAGCCTACAACAAAATCCATGGCAATCTGATCCCACTTCCATTCCGGAATACTTAAAGGTTGAAGAGGCCCTGCAGGTCTTTGATGTTCAGCTTTCACTTGTTGGCATACATGACATTGGGCCATGTATTCGGCAACATCTCGCTTCATGCCCTGCCACCAGAATTTCTTCTTCAAATCTTGATACATCTTGGTACTCCCCGGATGAATAGTATATCGCATTTTGTGGGCTTCATCTAAGATATCTCTTCTCAGTTCTACATCGTTAGGTATGACAATCCTAGTGTCACCCATTCTCAACAAACCGTCATCTGTGAAATAAAATCCAGAAGCGCTGCTGTGATTAGCCTTCCTTACCAATCCTTGCACTTCAAGATCATTCTCCTGGGCCACTTTGATTCTATCAAAAGTTAGAGGATGAATAACCAAAGTTGCTAAGACTGCTTGCTCCTCCACAACGCTCAGTTGAATCACTTCTAGATGTTGAGCCAGTTGATCTAGGGTGGTGATAGAACTTAAGATTCTACCGCACGACTTCCTGCTTAACGCATCTGCTACAACGTTTGCTTTCCCCGGATGGTACATGATATGGCAATCGTAATCCTTGATTAGCTCAAGCCACCTCCGCTGCCTCATATTCAATTCCTTTTGCGTGAAAATGTACCTGAGACTCTCGTGGTCAGTGTAGATCTCCACTATCTCTTGAAGTAGGTAATGTCTCCAAATCTTCAATGCATAAACCATGGCTGCAAGTTCCAAATCATGCATAGGATAATTTCTCTCGTGGTCCTTCAGTTGTCTTGACGCGTAGGCGATCACCTTGCCTTGCTGCATGAGCACGCAACCTAGGCCTTGAAGAGATGCATCGCTAAAGATAACGAATTTCTCTGACTCCTTGGGAAGGGTCAGGATAGGTGCAGATACTAGCCTTTGCTTCAGTTCTTGAAAGCATTCCTCACATTCATCGCTCCAGATGAAATGAGCATTCTTCTTCGTCAAAGCAGTTAAAGGCCTTGAAAGTTTAGAAAAACTTTCAACAAATCTTCGGTAGTATCCCGCAAACCCTAGAAAACTCCGTATCTCATTTACATTCGATGGTCGCTCCCAATTGGTCACCATTTCAATCTTTCTTGGGTTGACTGCTACTCCATCTTTCGAAATTACGTGACCTAAGAATGAGACTTCCTTCAACCAAAACTCGCACTTTTTAAGCTTTGCAAAAAGCTCCTTCTCTCTCAAGATGCTCAGCACTGTCCTCAAGTGCTCTTCGTGATCTTTGCTAGTGACAGAATAAACTAAGATGTCATCTATGAACACCACCACAAACTGGTCAAGGTACTTGTGAAACACCCGATTCATTAAATCCATGAATACAGAAGGTGCATTAGTCACTCCAAATGGCATAACTAAGAACTCGTAATGTCCATAATGCGTACGTATTGCCGTCTTTGGAATGTCTGCTTCCTTTACCTTAAGCTGGTGATACCCTGATCGAAGGTCGATCTTGGAGTATACAGTAGCTTCCTTCAATTGGTCAAAGAGATCGTCAATCCTTGGTAACGGATACTTGTTCTTGATTGTTACTCGGTTGAGTTCTTGATAATCAATGCACATACGCAAGGATACATCCTTCTTCCTTACAAACAGAACGGGTGCTCCCCATGGTGAGACGCTAGGGCGAATGAAACCCTGGTCTATCAAGTCTTCAAGTTGCTTCTTCAGCTCCTTCAATTCTGATGGCACCATACGGTATGGTGCTTTATGAATGGGTTGAGTTCCTGGCATCAGATCGATAGAGAACTCGATTTCTCGATCGGGTGGCAACCCAGTTGAGATCTCGGCGAAAACGTCTAGATATTCGCACACTACAGGTATATCTTCCTACAAGTAACTATATTCCTCTTCGCTTGGAGAGCGAAAGACAACTTTTTTCTTTCTATAGTCGATATTGGCATAGTGCTTCGACAACCAGTCCATTCCTAGAATTACATCAAAACCTAACATTTGAAATACGGCTAGGTTTGTCGGTAGAACTCTATCTCGTATGACGATAGGGCAGTTCTCAATGGATTTCCTACAAGTAACTATATTCCCAGTAGGTGTGGATACAGTTATGTTTTGGTTCAAGGGTCGAGGAATCATGCTACATAATTTAACGTATGTAGATGATATGAAGGAATGCGTTGCACCTGAGTCAAAAAGAGTACTTGCTACTTTACCAAATAGAGGAATGGTACCTGTTACTACATCCGCATCCTCTTCATCTCCATCGACTCCTTCTTCTCCTCCGGGCGTAAGAGAATATACCCGTGCCTGAGTTTCGCTTCCTTGAAGTTTCGCTCCTCCCGCAGTATTCATAGGGCAATCCTTCAGAAAATGCCCAGGCTTTCTACATCTAAAGTAGGTGGATGTTCCCTGTCTACAATCTCCTTCGTGAATCCTTGAACATTTGCTGCAGACGGTCTTCTGATTCGAAAAGTTCTTTCCCAGGGTAGGCTTGGAGCCGCTTCCAACAGCCTGCCTCTTGACTGGGTGTGGTATCTGTTGCTTCGAACGTCTCTTCAATTCGTATGCTGCGGCTGATTCCCGTATTCCTCTTTCAGCTAAGGATGCAACTTCTACCAATCTGGCGTATTCCTTTATTTCCAGGCAGATCACTCTTTCTCTGATGTGAGGGTTGAGGCCATTCTCGAATCGTTCCGCTTTCGTTTCTTCGTCAAGGATAAGATTGGCTGCAAATCGAGCTAACTCCATGAATCTGGCGGAATATTGCTCTACAGTCATGTCACCTTGAACTAGATTCTGGAATTCTATCGCTCGTAGTTGCCTCTGAGATCGAGGGAAAAACCGTCGATTGTACTCCTCCTTAAACATCTCCCAAGTAATTACTGTTCCTCCCCCAAGCAGCACCTTCCTTGCAGTCCACCATCTATTAGCTTCACCCGTCAACTGCAGTACAATGTACTGAACCTTCTGCTCGTCTGTACAACCGAGGGTGGTGTACAGTACATCTATATCTGTGAACCAAGCCTCTGCAACATTCGGCCCTTCCGTTCCTTTAAAAGTTCGGAAGTGATAGCTAGCAAAATCGCGTAATGAACAACCCACGGGTTCGTCTCGTTCGTTGGGTCGCGAAATTCGTGATATCACTTCGGCCAGTTGCCTAGTGGTGTCAGCTATAAGTTGTACTAAAGCTGGGTGTATGCCATCACTGAATGGTGGCGATGGAGGTGGGGGTGGTAGATCTTCCTCACCATTTTCTTCAGGACGGGGAACACGATTAGAGTCATAAAGGGGACGGCGTCTAAGAGGCATGATTCTGTGTTTTAAAGGAACAGTTATTCCACATTTGTTGGATACAAACATTCCTTTAAGCGACTATACAATGTTTAAAACCAAACAATAAAACTAACAACCTAACTATTTAACAATCAGCCACTGATAAAGATTTCATAAATAAATCATGTTATAAATAATTGTAACATTCAAAATTACTCAAATAAACAATGATCGTAAACCACAAAATTCTAAGTATACATATGCATCTATGTATTGAAGCGAGTTATTTTATTTATTCTAACTCATGAATTCAAATTAATATCTAGCATATATATATATATATACAAGCAAAAATACTTTTATGTCCCTATAGCTCTGTGCGCCTAGATCTTACGCTAAGGTCAAACCTAAGGTCCTCAGAGCAAACTGCTCTGATACCAGAATGTAACGCCCCGCTTTTACAAAAAGCGTAAGTGAAAATTTTCGAATTTTCACGAGACATTACTAACTTATCAGAGGTAATTATTGGCAACGGAATAAATGTAATATAAATTGGGAATAGGTTGACACCTCAGAGCTATTACTGAAATACCTCAAAATATATAATAAGCCAGTTAGCATAATTATACAAACAGCAATACCAGTCATGCCTCACAGGGCTAGGTAATTATACAAGCCAAATATCTACATATAACTGGAGAATTATAAGTATTGTCTTAAGTTAGGCTAATGAACTACAACAGGGTAGTCCCAAAATATAGGCTATCCAGCCTTACAAAAACTGAACTAGGAACCGTCTATGTGTCAGGATAGTCCTGATAATCCTCTTCTTCTTCATAGCCTGAACCATTACAAATACCATACAAAGAGAATAAAACAACATAAACACTAAAGTGAGTTCGCTATTTCCAATAATAATATGAGTGCTGATTTATTTAATTAATGCAACACAATGCAATGGCCATATAATCACATGTATATACAAAATATAATCTATGGTCGTGAGTCATAGAGATAAAATGAACATAAACGTAATCATAAAGCAATGACAGTTTTAAGTGTATAGTTTTAGGTATTTCCCTTTTTCCACTCCTCTGTTGGCCTAGGCACAGTTAACGTGTTATTTGAAGCCTGGGCTTCCTCCCTTTAACTTTTAATTATTTTCTTTGGGAGCCTAGGCTCCTGGAAACCTCGGAATCCCTGGTGACCTAGGTACACCAGTTTTTGTATTTATTATTCTCTTTTCAGGTACCTCCTCATTCACTGAGAACCTAGGAACTCACATGAAGCCTCGCGTACCCACTGTGGATCTAGATCCAACAGCTTGTTATTAGACAGATTATTAAAATAATAAAATATGCAAAGCCACATGCGCAAACAAGTAAATAAAACAGTAAACATAATATTATAAGAAAAGTCAACCAGCTTCGTCCTCAGTAAGTATAGAGATACATACTAGTTTCTGCTCCAAATATTTTCCTTTACAACTGCATAACAATCATCATATGATGATAACGGATTAATAAAGTATTCTATGAAATCATTATTATTACCATATCTCTTCCTAGAAATTGCAACGGCTACAGATTTAAACATGATCTCTTATTTATCTATTTTAGTGCTTACTCACCAACTCTTATATTAGCACCACTAGAATTATCCATCACATAACATACCTTAAAATAAGGATACATTGTCATATAATCAATCACACATATTATTTTACTTTTCCTTAATTCACACATCCTTATAACACACACCTAAATATTGCTCACCTCTTTTCTCTTAATTTATATATACATATATCAAAACCTCAACACATATACTCTCACACTTACATTTCTTGATCTATTTTAAAACACAATTTACCCATTCTAAATTACTAATCTCATGTAGTAGATACTCATCCACATGCTTACACATATACTCACATGTAAGTTAGCCAACTTTTCATACAACATGCTAATTAAAAGCAAGAGCAAGTCATAATTTCAAATAACAATAGGAATACTTGATCTATGAGAAGTTTAAGGGAGAAAATACTCACCCAAAGTTCCCCAATAACTTAAAGAGTGGAGGAGAGTTGCTGTCCAAGAGAATTCCACTTGTAAAGCTTGGTTTCTTGGTCTCAAAACAAAGATGGTTTCCACTCACATTCCTCTACTGATTTTGTGGGAGAATGAGGGTGGTTTTGGAGCTTAATTTGGCTTGCTAGGTGCTGGAAAGTGAGGTGAAATTGGAGGATTTTCGTGCTACTTCTACAGTACTAGAGCAAGAGAGAGTTTTGGCTAGAGTTTGGTTTCTTCTTCATGAAAATCAACTCCCCATGCAACCTATATATAGCACTCTTGAAGGGCTGAGATCTAACCAACAAATCAACACCTCAATGGCCGGATTTGAGCCAGCCAACACCTCAAATCCATAGCTCAAATCTCATTGGTGACTATTCCATATCTTAGTCCATGATTGCATAATATCTAAGGAAATCTAGTTGAGCTTCAACCAAGATGGACTAACTAGGCTAACTAAATATGGGCATGATCGTTTGGCATCAAGTACCACGTGTGGGTCCCAAATTATTGGGTGGAAAAATTAATTTTCGCATTTAGCGGAAACTGCACCGCACTGGGCGAAGTCGCTCGATCGAAAATAAAGTCGCTCGATCGACTTCGACCCATAATCGCTTGATCGACCAGAAAGTCGCTTGATCGATTTAACTTTACTGATTCAACTCTCTACATGCATAACTATATAACTTAATTAGAATAAGAGCAATTCTTAAGCCTTATACTTATGTACATATTTTAATAACTTAAGTGGGGTGTCTTTCCCGGGTATTACATTTATCATTTGAAAGACATGCGTTTTTCTGAGGGACTAGTTCGAGTGTTGCATCCTCTGGTTTAGTCCAACCAGTTTCAACAATACTCCAACAATCAATAGATTTCAGAATGAAACGCATACATGCCTTCCAATAGTCATAGTTCGTACCATCAAAGGCAGGAACAGAATTAAGAGTTTGAGATATATCAAAATATATAAGTCAAAAATAATAACACTCAAGAAATAAATCTCAACAGAGTGTACCAAGCTCTGATACCAATTGAAAATTGAAATTGACTTCTAAAATAAATGGCAAGTGTGTGCACAATGTGTCAACAAAAATAATAATGCGGAAATTAAATGACACAGAGATTTTTGTTGACGAATGGGAAACTCAATTAAGAGAAAAACCACTCCGGGGCAGCCAAACCCAGGATATCCACTATTTAGAAGACAAAGCTAGATACAAGATAGTAACACTCACATATACCCGATGCAGTGGTCGTACCTTGCTCTCTAATGTGTAACCTAACACAAACGCTTCCCAACTAGGTCTCCTACCCGAAGGGGTCTTCAATGGAATCCTTTATCTTAGGGCCGACCCCTAAGATAGACTTCAGATGTAGCGCAGCAACAGCACACTTGCAATGGCTTCAGAGGAAAAATAACGTTTATGAGCAGTTGTGGAATTCAATACCGAATTCTTGCAGTTCTCAATGCCCAGGGGCCTGAGGTGCAGAATGGGCGACTGCTGAAATATGTACGGACGCCGTCCGGACGGTGAACCTGGGCCGTCCGTACGGACAACTATGCAACAGGATTTTTCAAGAATTTCGCTGAAGATCTTTCCTGTTTGAGAGCCGCGTCCGGACGGTGAGACACTATCGTCCGGACGGTCGCACGTCCGCTGCAAGTAATTTCCATATAAAGCTTCGCGCGTCCGGACCATGGGGGATGAACGTCCGGACGGCTGAACTTCAACAAGCAATTTCCATATCTGTTACGTGCGCTTCCGGACCATGATAGGCAGTCGTCCGGAAGGTCGAAGTCGAATCGTCAATTTCCATATTAGTTGCATGCGCGTCTGAACCAAGGCTGACTGACGTCCGAACGGTGATATTTGAATTGCGATTCTTGCCTTATGTATGTGTGCGTCCGGACAGGAAACCACATCGTTCTGACAGATATATCAATCTTCCCTTATTCTGAACTTGGACAGAATCTGAAGCTGATCAATCACTGAGAGGCGTCCAGACGGGCTGCTGATATGTCCGGACAGATACAGGCTGGAACAGTAGCTTCTCGATACAGTAGAGGTCTGAACTAAAAATGCACGTCGTCCGAACGGATGATTCTTGGTCTGACTGGCGTACGGACGGTAAGGCACGTCGTCTGGACGGATGGAACAGTAGACAGATGGGCGTCCGGACGGGATGGCTTGATCGTCCGGACGGATGACAGGGATTCGGAGATTTTCTGACTTGTAGACAGAATCTTCTGAAATTCTTCTGAATAGCGGAATCCCTTGTAAGACAGCATCTTTACAAACAAGTGATTTTGTCCAAACACAGAATGAGGCCAATAATACTAACACTAAGTTTCGTACAGAAATATCTAGTGATATTTTAGTATACTTAATTAAGAAAAAAATAATATCTACTGATATTTTATAAAGTCATCATTTCATTTGATGACTCAGCATCATGACTCATCACTATCATGATTACTGCTGTGACTCAGCCCTGTGACCCACCCCCCACACTCAGCCTTTAGAACCGACACCCCACTCTTCCTTCTTCTTTCATTTTCGTTCTTATTCTATTCTTCGTTTCTTCTTCCGGTTTGCACGAGACAGAGAGTGACATCGAGAGAGAGAGAGCAGAGATGGGAGAGAATGAGACTGAGAGATAAGACAGAGAAATCGGGAGAGAGACACCAAGAGATTGAGGGAGATCGGGGGATGGAGATCGATTCTCCAATGGATCAACGCCGATGGAACCAAGACCCGAATTCCGACGGGTCTGACAGAGGCAAAATAGAGAGGGAGAGCCGGAGGAGATCCGACCATTCAGGGATCCTCCGGTGAAGCTACGGTGGCCGATCCTCCATGAGTCGATTTCTGGCCGATATTCCTGTGGTGGTGCTGAGTCGTCACCTGCAGAGCCCGCAACCCGAAGAGACCTATAACCCAGAACCCGTGAGGAAGACCCAGACCTCCATGTGTGTTTTTCCGCGACTTTTCCTGCGGAATCAGTGGTGAATTCCGATGGATTTTCTGATTAAATTCCCAAGGTATATAAATCCTATAATTTTGTGGATTGATTTGATTATTGTTGAATTAGGGTTTGATGATTTTTGGGGGTTCTCTATTGATTAGTTAGGGGATTTTGTATTGATTAATGATGGGGTATTTTTGGATGTTGATCTCCCTGTTTTGGAGTTTGATACCCCTGTTTTGATGATCAACCGATTATGGGTATTTTAATCGTTGTGGTCTTGACTAAATTAGTGGGTGTGTTAAACTGTGGAGGATTTTCTGTGTTGTGGATTTTGGCCGGATGGGTATTTTGTAGTGTTTTGGTGTTGTGATGTTCCCTGTTCCGGTTGTGTTGTAATTCATTGGCCATGTTCATGTTTTAAGTATTAGTATTTCCAGCTTGTGGTGGTTTTGTGGACTGGATTGTGAGATGGCCGAGAGGTTACTGTTTTCGGGTCTTACTAGCCGGTTGATTTTTGGTCTTCCCTTGTTTTGTGGTTGGACCGATTCACCTATTGTTGGCTAGGTTTTGGAAGTTATTCCTTAATTTTGGTTATTGATGATAAATTAATATGTTTTAAATGATGAAGGGTTAGAGAACTATTATATTCTATCAATGTTATGGATTATGTTTGGTTGATAACGAATTGATATTGATGTTTTAAATTGAATTCTTTTAAAATGAAAATGGTTGAATATTATGTAAAAGAGTTTTATAATCGAAAGGAAATTATATGAGTATTGTTGTTGAATTGTTATATGTGTTGATATGAAACTAACTATGGAAATTGAGTATTCTGTTATACTATGATTTCTAATATATGTTGGTTGAAATAATTGTTAGAGTTAATATGTTTTAAAAATGATGTTTTGTTAATTGATTTGGTACTTGGATTGATGTTCCTAAAAATTATTAGGTTTTGTTAGAAGTGTTAAGTGTTAATATTGAGACTTAACCATGTTACGTTAAGTGCTAATAAATGTAGATGATTTTCCAATTAAAGTGATAATTGCTTCTATGTAAATATATATGTGTGATTAAGATTCATGTTTAGGCATAAATTTCTAAAAGAAATGTTATTGACCTTCTATGGACATATATGTATGTATTTGATGCAGATGATGAACTGTGACTGCACGAAAGGTGTAACGACCCGCTTTTTACAAAAAAACGTAAGTAATTATATCTGGATAATTACGTGTCATTAACCATACAGAGATGATAAATCTGGCAGCGGAAAATATGAATATCTTTTTTTTTCAAACATCAGGGACAATTCCCTTACAATACATTCAGAGCTTTAACTGACATCTTCTAGAAAATACATTAAAAGTCTTTACACCATTTACAAAGAAACATGTGTCACATATGACACTAAAGCATACATGGAACTTATTAATTACAAGTAAATGTCTAAACATGTTACAGGCAAATGGTACAAACATCTATGAATACAAAGTACTAAAATCCTAACTACACAGCTTTAAATCTCTTAAGCTAGCAGTTAATCCAATCCATAATCTTCAGAACCTGCGCAAACATCTATGAGAAGGTGGTTACCGCCACAATCCCATAGTTCCAAAAGTGAGCTAATTGTCATTCAACAACATCATGATTTATGCGTTATTTAAGGAACAGAGATATGACATAATGATGTAGTGATAGTTTTCATGCAAAGTTTAACAGTTTAATATAGTCATTGCACTCCTCTCTTATAAGGGCCGTCCCCCTGGTCAACGTCTTTCTCGAGGCCGTCCCCTCTACATTACATTTTAATTAACTTATTTTCGCACTATCGGAGACCTCCCTCCTCTAGTACTTTGAAAGCCGTCCCAATCAATATGATTATTATGGTTTTCGGTTTCAGGCACATTTACCATCCTGAACCTTTGGGAGACGTCGCGCCCAATATTAATAGGTTGATTATTAACAGTATGCAATAATCAGTCATGCGCATCCAATTAAAATAAAACATAAACACAACACTATTGAAATCCAGTGCTACCCTCAGTAAGTAATTTATACTTACAGCCCTTTTGTGCAGTCACAGTTCATCATCTGCATCAAATACATATACATGTGCATACAAGGTCAATAACATTTCTTTTAGAAACTCATGCCTAAACATAAATCCCCAAAGTCACATACATACATACATAGAAGCAATCATCATAACTAGAATTCAACATGTTAACTTCCAAACATTAATACCATCATAAAAAGGAACACAGCCAACATACCAAACTTAATTTCTAAAGTACAGATAAATCAGTCATAAAGAAACCTATGCATATTTCTAGTAAGATATTAACATCACAGTGTTAATTTCAGAAGCTTTCAACCATAATACACAAACAAACAGAAAAGATGTTTGAACATAATTATAATTAAAGAGAACTTAACTTACGAACATGTTTTCATATTTAAACCATATAACAACTCAATAACAAATCATATATATTTTCCTTAGATTATAAAACTTATTAACATAATGTTCAACCCCTTTAAACACCACAAATCAATTATATCTGACAAGTGAACCAAAACACCAATATCACTTGCATATATCCAATTCTAGAAATTACAAGCACTCAAGTAAAATATCATATATTAATTATTGACAATTAGACATAATCCCTAATACCTTTAGCTTTAATCGAAAGAGGGAAAACATGACCATTATTGGTTTAACTAACCAGTCCCAACACTTTCTATAATCCCTAGAATCTCCAAATGGCATTCCAATATCTATCTCACAATAAGCGAACCAGTCCAACCACGAAACAGAAAATGCTAAACATAAAATCATGGTTCAACTAATCCAACATCTCTACACTTAACACATAGTTCAATAACCCAAGTCTACAAATCAAATATCCAAAATTGCATATAATCCAAACCCACTGAAATTCATCAATAATCGGCCATCAACAAAACAGGGGTAACATATTCAGATCTCAAAAATATTCTCCTATATACACAAGGATAGCCAAATAAATCAACATATAGTTTCTCCAATATACATGACCGAATCACCAAAGGCCAAACAACACAAAACAAAGGATCCCATCCAAAAACCATTCGGTCAACATCAAATAGCAATCCCTCAATCCATAATTTATCAACTAAAATCAACATATCATTGGCTAGGAAAATTACCCACCGAGAACACACGCACTCACTGTCCAGCAAGGTAAACAATATCCGAATACACACTCTCAATCAAACATCAATAATCAGCCCAAATCAGTACCTAGCCAAACAGTGCACACACACCACTTAACCGATCAAGAATCCAAGACATCCAACCAACTACAATAATTCCTCAAATCATCAACATTGTATACTGATCGAATAGCACAATATCCATAAATATACACTCAATTGGCCAACAGTAGAGAATCCCCAAAATCATAATCCAACCAAACCCTAATTTCACAATAATCAAATCAATCCCAAAATAAATCATCATAGGTTGTTAGAATTTTACCCCAAGGATTTTTCATAGCACATCCACCGGAGAAAGCCACTGATTCCGCCGGAAAAGCTGCCGGAAAACACAAAGGAAGAACCGGGTCTTCCTCTCGGGTCTGACGGGTCACCGGGTCGGGTTTTCGGGTCAGAGGCTTCGGGCTTCATTGATCAGCCGGAAAGTTGCCTTAGCCCGCCGGAAATAGGCGTCTGGCCGCCAGACAGGGAGGATCGGACCTTCGGGAGGTTCGGGTCGCACGGGTTCTCACGGATCCGACGGGTTTGGCTTGCGGGTCGCGGGTCCAAGCTCCTGGGTCTAGCGGGTTGCGGCCTACGGCTTGCCGGAATCGCCACGGGAACTGCCAGATTTCGGTTCTGGCCACCGTCCACAGAGGATCGGGTCCCCTGGGTTCCGGTTCGTCGGTCCTCTTCCGGGTCTCCAACTCACGGATCCCCCGGATCCTCTCGGTCTCTCTCTCTAATCTCTCGCTGTCTCATCTCTCTCCCTCTCGGGCTCTCAGAATCTCTCCCTCATTCTCACCCTCTCGTCTCTCTGATCTCTCCCATCTCTGTCTCACTCTCTCTCGCTGCCCATTTCGGGCGACAAGAAGAACAGAGAAGAAACGAAGAAAGAAGAAAGGAAAAAGAAGAAAAAGAAGAGAAAAGAAGAAGTGGTCTAGTTGTTAATTACTGAAGAGAGAGAGTGGTTTGATTTTATAAAAATAATTTAGGATATTATTTTTCTTGTAATCATTATCACAGTAAAATATCGCTCGATATTTTGAGCATAACTTAGTAATTAAGTTTTATAAAAATATCTCTTATAAAAATCTCTCATAGAAATATCTCTCTAGATATTTTTACATTGGTCTTTACCATTATGTATAATTCATTAAAATTATACACTAAGTCCATTTTGATTCTAGTTCGTTTCATTGTCAATATTATTATCTCAATAATATTATTACATCATCAATATATACATTGCAAATATATATATATTACATACAGTAAATATTATTCGATAATATTATCGCATCAATTAATCCACTGATTAATTCAAACTATCTATTAATTAGTCTTGTAATATTATTAGAGTATAATAATATTATTCTTCATTTATAAAATTACAGTTTATAAATAATAAGACCAAGGAATATTTATTTTCATAAATATCCATATATTCCTTATTATTTATCGGGGATTAATAATATCGTGTTTAAAGCCACATATTTTATTATTTGATCGATGTGAATATTGTTTCCAACAATATTAAGCCGTTCGAGCGTCAAGTCTTATGAATCGAATGTCAATTCTAGACTTGTCTATTTTATTCGGTCTTAAATTCCAATTTAAGACATTTTATATAATTACTTAAAATCTGGGGCGCTACAAAAGGGCTGTAAGTATAAATTACTTACTGAGGGTAGTACTGGATTTCAATAGTGTTGTGTTTATGTTTTATTTTAATTGGATGCGTGTGAATGATCATTGCATACAGTTAATAATCAACCTATTAATATTGGGTGCAACGTCTCCCAAAGGTTCAGGATGGGAATAGTGCCTAAAACCGAAAACCCAATAATTCATATTGATTGGAACAGCTCTCAAAGTGCTAGTGGAGTGACGTGGAACATACTCTGATAGTACGAAAATAAGCTAATCAAAATGTAATGTAGAGGGAACGGCTTTGAGAAAGGCGTTAATCGAGTACCGGCTCTAAACAAGTGGAGTGCAATGACTATATTGAACTGTTAAACTTTGCATAGAAAACTATCACTACATCATTATGTTATCTTTGTTCCTTAAATAACGCATAAATCATGATGTTGTTGAATGACAGTTAGCTCACTTATGGAACTATGGGGTTGTGGTTATAACCACCGTCTCATAGATGTTTGCGCAGGTTCTAAAGATTATGGATTGGATTAACTGCTAGCTTAAGAGATCTAAAGCTATGTAGTTAGGATTTTAGTGCTTTGTACTTGTAAATGTTTGTATTGTTGTGTATGTAACATGTTTAGGAATTTACTTGTATTTGGTAAGTTTCCATGTATGCTTTCGTGTCATTTGTGACACCTGTTTCTTTGTAATTAGTGTAAAGGATTTTTAATGTATGTCTAGGGGAATTTCAGTTAAAGCTCTTAATGTATTGTAAGGGAATTGTCCCTGATGTTTGTAAAGAAAAAAAAAAAAAGATATTTGTATTTTCCGCTGCGAGATTTATTGTCTCTGAATGGTTAATGATATGTAATTATCCAGATATAATTACTTATGCTTTTTGTAAAAAATGGGTCGTTACAGACATGTCAACATTGTTCCAGATTGTTTCGAAAATATCTAATTCGATCGATCGATTATAAAGTCGATCGATCGCATTTCGCTCGATCGCATTCATGGTTGCCTTGTCTCGATCGATCGCATCTCGCACGATTAATTTTTCTTCGACCGATGATTCGATCAATTGATTATAAAGTTGATCGATTGATTTGTTTTAGCTGATTCTTCACTTGGCAAGAGCAACCTTGAACTCTAGAAATGAGAAAATCGCCCTTGATGTATTTTCCGATCTAATTCGGGTGTTTTGAACTAGATTTCAATTAAGACCTGAAAATAAGACAAAACACTAAAACACAACAAAATATTATATTTACAACACAAACTAGGCATAACAAATGTAAATTAAGGGGTCTTGAATAGAATATTTCAAGACTTATCACACCCCTAAACTTACATAATACTACTCCCTAGCATTACAACTATAAATTAAAATATAAACAACTAATCTACATCCTCTTTCATGGGAAACGCGATTGCATTTAGCACATGCAACAAACCTTTTAAACCCCTAGGCTACCCTAGTGGATGAGTGAAGTCTCGTGAAGGTTTAGCAGAAATGCTACCTACAAACATTATCTTTACAAAATATACATGTTACCTGATAGAAAGAAGTATCATCAAAACAATGGTTCATAATTCATGAACAACTTTAAACTAATAAACTCCATCTTCACATAATTTAAGAAAATCATAGTCTATTCACTTACAAATGGCTGACTAAGATCTCACATGTTAGAAATGATGCAGTTTGATATTAGCATACAATTATGGAGCTTTCAAAGAATATAACCTACATACATGCTCCATTGTCTCAAAATTCTTTATATCTCTTGCTAGATGGAATAACTAAGGCATAGGCATACTTTAATATTATTTACATTATTTATTATGGCTGTGCAATGCTCAACTCCTTTAAGCTTCTAAATGGCCTATGTAACAAGTGTTAGACCAGTGACTCCCAAACCAGATGGCTTTAGGGCACTAGATGTAAAACATCCCTAAGGGCTTAATAACTCAAGTCAAAAAGAACTACGAAGTCAAACTAACCATTTATTATTTACTTGCATCTTTTGACGCGAACACTCACTGCTTAATGAGGCAAGAGGTCTGGTTACTTAATGAAGTTTTTTTATTTTATTTTATTTTTATGCTATATATGCCCACGTCATTCATCTAACAAGTAATCTTGGTTTTCTGAGACTCTAAAAACCATATGCAAGGTATTAACTTAAGCACATACCCCACAAACAATATGCCAATGTATGTTATGATTTTCAAATTTCACAAGTGAATCTCATAGCCAAAAGTAATTAAGCAGACTTAGAATCTCTAATTGTGTGATCATGTGTTCAAAATTTTAAAATTGTCTATGAAAAACAAATCACAACTATAAATCAACTAATTTCTACAAAACAACATAGATATTCACAAAGAATTTTGAAAATTTTTTGTACAAAATTCAAACTAAGTGTACTTCTATATCCCCAAACTTAAAATAACACATTGTCCCCAATGTGTACAAAACGAAAACATGGTTAAGGGATAAAGAAAACCTGAATGTGAAGGTATGGCTCATAGCATACCCCCAAACTTAGAGGTAAAAACACTTAACCTGAAAAACAAAACTAAAAAGAAAGTAAAGATTACAAATATCAACATGAATGGAATATAAACAATGGAACAGAGTGAATGGGGTGCCTCCCACGAGCGCTAAGTTTAACGTCTTCAGCCAGACCCATCAAAACTCACTACTAATGAATGGATTTGTGTCTGGCAGTGGCTGGGCAAAATTTATCATTTCGTACCCATTCGGATCCTTGAAACATAGTGGATATGGCACTTCAGTTTTATAGTGAGTCTCAAGGAAGGGAGTGTTTGAATGTGGTGCATCAATTTGCACTCCCTTGCCCTTGGGAAGTTTTGTCTTTTCTAATTGCCCTATTGGTTCAGTCTTCGTCTCTCCCAGCTTTGGGTTAATGACTACCCCTCCACTCCTAGGATTTGTAATAGGCTAACTAGAACACTTCCCTATCTCTCTCTCATTAAGGGACTTAGCTAGTTGTCCAAGTTGGACTTCTAGCTTTGCTATAGACTGAGAATGGGAATTCAGAATCTGAGTCTGTGACTCAAATTTACTGAGATTGGTCAACACCTTTTCCTCAAATGTAGAATTTCTAAGAGGTGGAAGGGCTGATTGCTATTGTGGGTTGGGAGGATGACTATAAGGTGGCGGCTGATAACATTGATAGTTAGACTGCTGATAAGCTTGGTTTTGCAGTCCATTGTATTGTGGAACATTAGGCCGCCACCCGATTTAGAGAATGCTGTATTCATTTGCTAAGCTGGAGGCTCAGGAAACTGTCCAACAATAGGACAATTTCCGGCCTGATGTGATGGGTCGGAGCAAAATGAACATGCATCATGTGGTGTGTGTATATGAGATGCGGTCGCAGGAACAAAACCAGATGCAAGTAATTGATCTAACTTTCTAGATAAAGCATCCACTTTGGCATTCAAGTCCACAGGTTGGGATGCCTCATAGAGAGTTTGGCTCTTAGCACTTGTCCTATGACCGGATGATGAGTGGTGTAAAGAATTTTTAGAAAGATTTTCAAAAAGTGTCCATTCATCATCCTCACTCTTCAACATAAAAGTACCCCCACATGAGGCATCTACCATCTGTCTATGAGGCTCAGTCAAGCCATCATAGAAGCATTGTACTAACTGCCACTTGGGAACAACATGATGTGGACACTTTCGTAAAAGGTCCTTCCTCCTCTCCCAAGTATCATGAAATGGTTCTCCCTCTATCTGCGAAAAACTAGTTATGGCTTTCCGTATATGATTGGTTTTCCCTATGGTAAAGTACTTCTTAAGGAACTCGTGTTGCATCTGAGCCCAAGAAGTGATGGAGTTAGTCTCTAAGGAAGTCAACCAATACTTAGCTTTTTCTTTCAGAGAGAACAGAAAGAGGCGTATCCTTAAAGCATCCTCTAAAAAATTCTGCAACCTTTTGGTGGAGCAGATTTCAATAAATTCATCTAAATGCTTATAAGGGTCCTCGGTACTAAGTCCGTAAAATAATGGAAGCATTTGAATGAATCTGGACTTAATTTCAAAATGAGCTGCCGTAATGTCCGGCAACGGAAGGCTTCAAGTTGGTGTGTATGTTGAGGGAACATAGTGATCCCTTAACAGCACAGGCTTTGGTTCTTCAGCCATCGGTGATTTAGAATGGGCTCTTAGACGTGAGTTCCATTTGGATCTACTTCGTCTAGAAATCCGCTCTAAGTTTGGGTCGTATGGAAAAATAGGCAATGATAATGAACAACGACCAAACATGCACCAACAACAACTAACCTATGTATACTAGGTACAAAAAAGAAATAAAATGAAAAAGGCAGAAAAACTAACCGGTTCTACAGTGAGGCAGTGCAGTAGCAGCTGGAGTGCTACTGCAGGAAAAGTCGCTCGATCGACTTTTTGGTCGATCGATCACTTTTAGAGTCGATCGAACGATTCTCTGCAGAAAAGAAAAATGCAAGAAAAATGCAGAAAAATAAATCTAAAACAAAATTAAATGTTAAATCTACAAAGGAAAGTAATAAATTAAATGTAGATTCGGTTTGGAGTTAGCAGAAAAGCAGTGTTGCTCAAAACTGAAATCGATCGAAAATTTTAGCTCACTGAAATCGATCGATCGAATTTTTTGCAGAAAACAGACAACCGAATTGAAATGCTAAAAACAGTAAAAACAGTTTTTATACAGAACCAAAAACAGCTTATGGACAGAATTTACAATATGTACTAAATCAAACTAAATACAATCCTAAATATCCCATAAATAACCATTAGATCCCCGGCAACGGCGCCAAAAATTGGTAGTCAACTCGACTACGTGGATTTCAAATTTATATATTGAACCACTTCGCAATTGTACGGATCAATCGTACTATAGAAAGGGTTATCGAACCACAGAGATTGGGAGTTGTTTTGCGTAACGGGATACTTAAAGAGTGTGTTAGTATTTTGGCCTCATTCTGTGTTTGGACAAAATCACTTATATGTAAGGATGCTGCAAACAGGGATTCCACTGTTCAGAGTGAAGTCAGAAGAATTTCAAAAGTTCCCTGTCAGCCGTCCGAACGATGTATCATCCCGTCCAGACGTCCATCTGTCTACTATTCCATACGTCCGGACGACGTATCTTTCCGTCCGGACGTCAGACAGACAAGCATCATCTGTCCGGACGACGTGTTTCTTCCGTCCGAACACCTACGTCGTATCAAGAAGCTTCTGTGCCAGCTTGCTCCGTCCGGACATTTCAACAAAACTTCCGGACGACTATCAGTTCTTGAACGGTTCACTAATTCTTTCCAAGTTCCAAGAAAGGGAAGATCAATCAACCGTCCGGACGATGTGGTATACCGTCCGAACGCGTATCTCCGTAAGGCAAGAATCGTAGTTCAAAATGAACCGTCCGACATCTGACAACTGTGGTCCGGACTCTGGTGCAATGTATATAGTAACTGACGATTCGATTTCAACCGTCCGGACGTCTCCCCCTTATGGTCCGGACGCACATGCATCAGATATGGAAATTGCGTGCTGAAGTTTAGCCGTCCGGACGCTCCTGCCCCTTGGTCCAGACGCGTGAAGCCTGTTATGGAAATTACTTGCAGCAGACGTGTGTCCGTCCGGACGATCGAGCCATCCCGTCCGGACGATGTTCTAATATAGGAAAGATTTCTCCGTGAAAATTTCGGAAAATCCTGTTGCACAGTTGTCCGTCCGGACGGTCATGGTCCACCGTCCGGACGGCTCACAGGCTTATTTTGCCTGACGCCCATTCTGACCCCCAGACTATAAATAGGGGTCCTTGGGCACTTAGAGCTGCAACAATTCGGTGTGAATTCCATTAGAGCTTAGAGACGTGTTATTTCCTCTAGAGCCGTTTTTCAAGTGTACTGCGCTATAAATCGAAGTCTATCTTAGAGGTCAGCTCTAAGGTAAGGAGTTCCATTGAAGACCCCTTCAGGTAGGTGAACCTGGTTGGGAAGCGTTCATGTTGGGTTACACGTCAGAGATCAAGGTACGACCACTGCATCGGTACATGTGAGTGTTACTATCTTGTATCTAGCTTTGTCTTCTGAATAGTGGAATTCCTGGGTTTGGCTGCCCCGGAGTGGTTTTTCTCTTAACCGAGTTTCCACTTCGTCAACAAAAATCTTTGTGTCATTTACTTTCCGCTGTGCCTTAATTTTTGTTGACACTTATGCACACACTTTACTTTTAGAAGTCATTTCAATTTTTCAATTGGTATCAGAGCTTGGTACACTCTGAGAAGATTAAATTCTTGAGTGTTATTTTTTTTGACTTCTACCATGTCTAAATTGAGTATCGACAATGTTGCTTCTATTTCTTATGATATGTATGTGCATAGAACCATGATTACTAAGCCTGTCATTTCTCATAATCATACTCATTCTGTCAGTAAGGATAAAAGAGCAAATCAATCTATACCTACGTGTCATCATTGTGGTATTAGTGGTCATATTCGCCCAAATTGTTTCCAAATTAGGTCTCAGCAACCTTGGAACAAAAGTCTTATCCCTAGAAAAGAAGAACCAGGTCTTGAAGAACAAGTCAGCATATTAAGTGATCAGGATAGTCTCATTAGTGAGAAGTTAGCATGCCTCACCCCTAATGAGCAAAAGTCTGTCCTGATTAGAAAACATAGGAAAACTTCCAAACAAGTCTGGGTCAAAAAGGAAGATAATATTTGCTTAGTTTCTCAAACTGCACTAAAAATTCTTGATACTTGTTTGTGGTATTTGGATAGTGGCTGTTCTAAACACATGACAGGTGATAAGACTTTGCTCAAAGAAGTTCAGATGGGAAAAGGCGGGCGAATCACCTATGGAGATGGGAGCCAATCCAGAGTCATCGGTAAAGGGATCATCGACATCCCAGGCCTCGGAACATCTTAAGAAGCCTTGTATGTTGAAGGGCTCAAGGCGAATCTCCTCAGCATCAGCTAGTTCTGTGATAATGACTTAGTGGTGCAATTCTCCAAGAAGGAATGTAATATATTTGACAGCAGTGGCAGATGGCTCATGGGAGGAGAAAGAACTGCTGACAATTGCTACGGCCTTGCTGGTTTGACTGCAGACCCTCAGATCTTCTGCAACAAAGCAACCATAGATGACAGTGAGCTATGGCACCAAAGGTTAGGGCATCTCAATTTCTCCGATATGTTCAAAATTGCAGGCAAAGATGTTGTTAAAGGCCTACCCAAAATGGAGAAGACTGAAAAAGGAGTCTGTGGGGCTTGTCAGCTAGGGAAACAGACTCGAGCTGCTCATAAGAAGACCTCAGGTATTCGTACTTCCAGAAATCTAGAATTACAGCACATGGATCTCATGGGTCCCACTAGAACTGCTAGTCTAGGTGGGAAAAGATATATTCTGGTTATTGTAGATGATTTCTGTCGATTTACTTGGGCCATTCCTATTCGAGAAAAATCTGATGCTTTTGATATAGCTCAACATTTGTTCAAGAAAATTCAGGTTGAGCAAAATTGTCAGATTATGAGAATCCGCAGTGATCATGGAAGAGAGTTCAAAAATTCCCAAGTTTGAAGAATTTTGTCTCTCTTATGGAATCAAGCAGGAATTTTCCTCACCTATTACTCCTCAGCAGAATGGAGTTGTTGAAAGGAAGAACAGGGTAATTCAGGAGATGGCTCGTGTGATGATCCACTCAAAGAATCTTGCTCAACACTTCTGGGGAGAAGCTGTAAACACTGCCTGCCATATCATCAACAGAGTCTACCTTAGGCCTGAAACAAACAAGACTCCCTATGAAATTTGGCGAGGTAAGAAACCCACAGTGAAGTATTTTAAAACTTTTGGGAGTAAATGTTATATACTTCGTGACAGGGAAAATCTGGGGAAATTTGATACCAAGAGTGATGAAAGCATCTTCTTGGGATATTCCACAAACAGTCGAGCTTACCGGGTCTTCAACAAAAGAACAGAGACTATGATGGAATCAATAAATGTGATTGTTGATGATGAAGAAGTTCAGAGATCTATCAGCGGGAAAGAAAAACAGATTGGTTCAGTTGATTCTTCAGCAGCTCCAACTGGTATTATTGAGACCTCTTCAAAAGAATCTCTAGATGAATCTTCTCCTACCACTTCGGTTTCCACTCCCATTACTTCCGAAGATGAGGATATTCCAGCTAATCCTCCTAGGCAATCACGAGTGAGGCACAATCATCCTCCTCAGCAGCTTCTTGGGAATTTAGATGAAGGGCGCAGATTGAGAAGCAGAGTCATTCAGCCTGCAAATGAAGTAGCAAATCAAGTCTCCTACAGCTGCTATCTTACTCAGACCGAGCCCAAGAAAGTAGATGAAGCCATACAAGATGAAGGATGGGTATCTGCAATGCATGATGAGCTCCATCAGTTTACCAGAAATGATGTCTAGACCTTGGTTCCCCGTCCTGCAGAACAGAATATCATAGGAACGAAGTGGATCTTCAAAAATAAAACTGATGAGCATGGTACTGTGGTTAGAAATGAGGCCCATCTTGTTGCACAGGGATATACTCAGATAGAGGGAGTAGATTTTGATGAAACGTTTGCCCCGGTTACCAGGTTAGAATCCATTCGAATTCTTCTTTCTGTTGCCTGTCACCTTGATTTCAAGTTGTACCAGATGGATGTAAAGAGTGCATTTCTGAATGGTGTTCTTCAAGAAGAAGTCTATGTGGAACAGCCGAAGGGTTTTCAAGATCCTCATCATCCCCATCATGGGTACAAGCTGAAGAAGGCTCTTTATGGGCTTAAACAGGCGCCTCGAGCATGGTATGAGCGTCTCACCACTTATCTCTTAAGCAAAGGTTTTGCAAGGGGGCAAGCTGATTGAACCTTGTTCATCAGAAATCAAGGTACTCATAAACTGATTGCTCAAATATATGTTGTTGACATCATTTTTGGAGCTACTTTAGACTCTCTTGCACATGAGTTCTCTGAAGAAATGAAGCAGGAGTTTGAAATGAGCATGATTGGTAAGCTGAACTACTTCCTTGGTCTTCAAGTCAAGCAAACTACTGAGGGCATCTTCATCTCTCAATCTAAGTATGCCAAGGATCTGGTCAAAAGGTTTGGATTGGATGGAAAGAGTCGTGCTCACACCCCCATGAGCACCAGTGTCAAGATTAGCAGTGATCTTGCAGGAAAATCAGTTGACCCATCCCTTTACAGAAGCATGATAGGGAGCCTCCAGTATCTTACAGCCAGCCGACCAGACATTGCTTTCAGTGTGGGAGTTTGTGCTCGCTTTCAAGCCAATCCTAAGGAATCTCACCTTACTGCAGTAAAGCGTATCATCAGGTATGTAAATGATACCCTTTCTTATGGAATTTGGTATTCTAGAGAAACAAATCTTGTTGTTGCAGGATACTCTGATGCAGATTGGGCTGGAAATGCTGATGATCAAAAGAGCACCTCAGGAGGATGTTTCTATGTGGGGAACAATCTCGTAGCTTGGATGAGCAAGAAACAAGCCTCCATATCTCTCTCCACTGCTGAGGCTGAGTACATTGCTGCGGGTAGCTATTGTACCCAATTATTATGGATGAAGACATTGTTAGGGGACTACGGATTCTCTCAAGATACTATGATTATCAACTGTGATAATACTAGTGCAATCAATATTTCCAAGAATCCTGTTCAGCATTCTCGGACCAAGCACATCGACATCAGGCGTCATTTCTTGCGTGATCTTGTGGAATCCGAGGTAGTATCACTCTCATTCATCCCCACTGAAAATCAATTGGCTGACATTCTTACCAAACCTCTAGATGGTAGCAGGTTTGAGTCTCTTCGAAAAGCCATTGTTGTTTGTGCCATGTCCTAGACATGATGTTTCCATGCTAGGATGAACTCTTTGTCCTCTGATAGCATGATGTTGTATTAAATAAAAAAAAATAAAAAAAAAAAGGAAAAGGGGGAAGAGGGGAGTTTTTCGTAGCAGGTTAAGTCTTTCACAAGGTATGTCAGCTATTTCGTGTATTCTCTTTGCCTTACTAGTTTGTTGAGCATTGATATGTTATGCTTACACGTGGGTGAGAACATTAGTCTGACATGTGCAATAGTTTTTCCTGCTCATTGTTCTGTTTGATAGTAACTTGTCTCATGTGATGACCTCATGCACTATCCTAGACTCCCCGAAGGTGCGTATTTTTCCTTCTCTAACTCTTTGCTCCTAGAATTTTTGGATAAGAGAAAAAGTTCTTGTTTGGATGGCCAAAATTGACCACAGGCTAGTTGAACCTAGCACCTATAAATTCTGGCACTCCCTACAGACTGCAGTATCATAAGTCACAAGCAGTAATTCATCAAAAGTTTTGTGCTTTAAATTGTTTAATCACTGCTTATGTGCTTCAATTTACCTTGCCCTCTATGAGCAAGTAAAAATTTTACCTTGTCCTTCATGGTACAAGTAAAACTGAATATATGCTGTCACTTAGGGGGAGTATATCTGATGAGGGTGTCTAGGCCTTAGCAAGTTATAAGGTTTGACTTTTAGCTTATTTGTCTCTGACTTTCTCTCTTGTTTAGAAAATCTGGTGGTTTCTCGTCATTTTTGTAAAATGCAAACCTTATGGATAAGAGTCTTCACACACACACGCTTTACATGAGTTGAGCAGGCTACCTTCTTTATTTTGGCAGGGTAACTTTTGTCTATGTTATGCTTATCTATCACCTCCATGTTCTCATAATATTGACTTGCTCTATGACTAGTTTTTCAGACAAATACTGCATGTGCTACTATCCTTGTGAAGGTCCTAACTCTGCTGATCTCCCGCTCTTCGGAAGTTTTCTTCAGCATTTCTTTTCAGTCTTTGTTTTTGAACAACTGTTGAACTTATATTACTCTGTTTCCCGGGTCCTTCTGAGACCGTTAGGGGGAGTAATTTTTATTACAGTTAGTTTTTATTACTTTGTTTACCCTTTGTCCCTTTGTGACAAAAGGGGGAGTAATTTTTATTTTGGACTGGGAATGTATTTCCAAACCGGTCAAGTGATTTTTGTTCCAGAATGGCCAAAGGGGGAGTTTGTTAGTATTTTGGCCTCATTCTGTGTTTGGATAAAATCACTTATATGTAAGGATGCTGCAAACAGGGATTCCACTGTTCAGAGTGAAGTCAGAAGAATTTCAAAAGTTCCTTGTCAGCCGTCCGGACGATGTATCATCCCATCCGGACGTCCATCTGTCTACTATTCCATACGTCCGGATGACGTGTCTTTCCGTCCGGACGTCAGACAGACAAGCATCATCTGTCCAGACGACGTGTTTCTTCCGTCTGGACACCTACGTCGTATCGAGAAACTTCTGTGCCAGCTTGCTCCGTCCGGATGTTTCAGCAGCACGTCCGGATGCCTATCAATTCTCGAACGGTTCACTGATTCTTTCCAAGTTCCAAGAAAGGGAAGATCAATCAACCGTCTGGACGAGTATCTCCGTAAGGCAAGAATCGCAGTTCAAAATGAACCGTCCGGACATCTGACAGCTGTGGTCCGGACTCTAGTGCATCGTATATGGTAACTGACAATTCGACTTCAACCGTCTAGACGTCTCCCCCTTATGGTCCGGACGCACACGCATCAGATATGGAAATTGCGTGCTGAAGTTTAGCCGTCCGGACGCTCCTGCCTCTTGGTCCAGACGCGCGAAGCCTGTTATGGAAATTACTTGCAGCAGACGTGCGTCCGTCCGGACGATCGAGTCATCCTGTCCAGACGATGTTCTAATACAGGAAAGATTTCTCCGTGAAAATTTTGGAAAATCCTGTCACACAGTTGTCCGTCCGGACGGTCATGGTCCACCATCCGGATGGCTCACAGGCTTATTTTGCCTGACGCCCATTCTGACCCCCAGACTATAAATAGGGGTCCTTGGGCACTTAGAGCTGCAACAATTCGGTGTGAATTCCATTAGAGCTTAGAGACGTGTTATTTCCTCTAGAGCCGTTTTTCAAGTGTGCTGCTCTATAAATCGAAGTCTATCTTAGAGGTCGACTCTAAGGTAAGGAGTTCCATTGAAGACCCCTTCAGGTAGGTGAACCTAGTTGGGAAGCGTTCGTGTTGGGTTACACGTCAGAGATCAAGGTACAACCACTGCATCGGTACATGTGAGTGTTACTATCTTGTATCTAGCTTTGTCTTCTGAATAGTGGAATTCCTGGGTTTGGCTGCCCCGGAGTGGTTTTTCTCTTAATCGAGTTTCCACTTCGTCAACAAAAATCTTTGTGTCATTTACTTTCCGCTGTGCCTTAATTTTTGTTGACACTTATGCACACACTTTACTTTTAGAAGTCATTTCAATTTTTCAGAGTGTATTTAACTTAACTTTGAAAAAGAAAACAAAAGTAAAGGTTGTAGAATTGAAGCTACAACCAGTAAGGTAATAAAGATGGAAAATGAAACAAACTTAAAAAAAACTTAGGGTATTGATCTCGTCTAATCCTCAACCAATGAAATACTTAAAGTCTATATGGATCTTCCTAACATGCATGATATGAGCGCGAAATGGGCGTCAACCATTACGACGACCTCGACATGAAAATACTTCCGTTAGGACGTAGTTATAAAGCACCTAGTTTCACATCAAACACTTACCACGTAAAGATTAATCTATAATTTAAAAACGTTTATACTACCAAAGGTGTGGGGGATTGATGCTCCCTAACTTACTACTTTATAAAACATCCTAATAAGCATACAAGATACATGAAAACCCTAATTAGGCCACAATGATAAGGTATCTAGTTTCACACCAATCTATTCCATGTAAAGATTAAACTACAATGGAAAGACGTTTTACACTACCAAAGGTATGAAATGACCGGTGTTCCCTAGCATACCCTAGAAGGTGACTCTAATAGGTAAACACACATCATGTCAAATAGAACCATTGCAAAAGACATCGTTCTCTTCCAAGAATGTTGATTTTACTCATGCATCCAAGAAAACTCATAGACAAGCAAACTCTTTTTCATGAATAAATGGATTGGAATATTGAAGACAAAACTTTTTAGCATGAGTTTTGAAATCCTCTAGCCCTTCACAATCATCAAACACATCTAGAAAAAATCAAGAACATCAAGAACACTTCATGGTTTTTGGAAAAGACTTCGATCAAACCCTTAGAACTAATTTAGTTATGCATAATTGAATCTAATCTAAGCATGAAATCTATGGAAAATAGTAAAGAAACAAGAAGAAAATGAACTAAAATAGTAGATTAAAACTTCTAAAATTTGGATTACAAGAAAAGAAAGGAAAAGAAAAACAAACTAAGCTAAGAACATGAAATTTAAGGAAGAAATACAAAGGAATTAAGCTCTCTGGATTTCGGTCCAGAGAGTAGCATCAAAGGAAACTAAAAATACAAGAAATTAAGTTGATACACCTGAGCAAATCCGAAATCCCCAAAAGATGCATACTATCTCTCTCACCCATGCCTCATATATATATAGATGATGAGATTACAAAATAATATCTAAAGAAGAGATAAGATAAGATAAGATAGGATAGGATAAGATAAGATAAGATAAGATAAGATAGGATAGGATAAGATAGGATAGGATAAGATAAGATAAGATAGGATAGGATAAGATAAGATAGGATATGATAGGATAGGATAGGATAAGATAAGATAGGATAGGATAAGATAAGAGATATTTGGAAATATCTAAGATATTTTGGAAATATCTAAGAATATCTAAAAATATTTAAGGAATAAAAAATATCTAGAAAATATCTAAAAATATCGAGGAAGAGTGACATGTCAACATTGTTCCAGATTGTTCCGAAAATATCCAATTCGATCGATCAATTATAAAGTCGATCGATCGCATTTCGCTCGATCGCATTTGTGGTTGCCCTGTCTCGATTGATCGCATCTCGCACAATCGATTTTTCTTCGACTGATGATTCGATCGATCAATTATAAAGTCGATCGATCGATTTGCCTTAGTCGATTCTTCGCTTGGCAGGAGCAACTTTGAACTTTGGAAATGAGAAAATCGCCCTTGATGTATTTTCCGATCTAATTCGGGTGTTTTGAACTAGATTTCAATTAAGACCTGAAAATAAGACAAAACACTAAAACACAACAAAATAGTATATTTACAACACAAACTAGGCATAACAAATGTAAATTAAGGGGTCTTAAATAGAATATTTCATGACTTATCAACCTTCCGGACGTAGCTAACTTCCATCTGGACGCTTGACAGCCAGAGCCCGAATCTCAGCAGTTTTAGGTTTCTTGTAAGCCTATAAATAGAGGGCTCTAGGCTTGTAAATTGTATAGAATTCGGTATTGAATTCTCTTAGCTTTGAGAGGGTGTTTAGGGATAGTAGAAGATATGCTAGCTATCAAGCCGTTACCGGTGTGTGTTCAACAGTTCGTGTGAAGTCTATCTTAGGGGTCGGCCCTAAGGTAAAGGAATCCATCAAAAACCCCTTCAGGTTGAAAATCTGGATGGGAAGCTTTCACAATAGGCTTCGTGTCAGAGTTAAAGGTATGACTACTGCATACGGGTATGTGAGTATGAGTGTCTTGTAACTAGCTTTGTTTTTGGATAGTGAAGTTCCTGGGTTTGGCTACCTGGAGTGGTTTTTCTCTTATTTAAATTCCACATTTAAGATATTTGGTTGCACACAAACACACACACTTGGTTAAATTAGAAGTCAATATTTATTTTCAGGACTCGTCTCACTCGAGTAGTCAAGAAATTACCTCTCGAGAATAACTATAATCCATCTTCAGTTGGCACGGACCGTCCACCTAACCACTAAGATGCGGTACGACCTGTCTTCCCTAGGTATGGATTAGCTATGTCTTTAATAGGATACATACAATTAATGGAATAGTATAACCCATCTTCGGTTGGTACGAACTGTTTACCGAAATTACACTAAATTAGAGTGTAGTACAATCTTCTTTCTTAGGCATAGCCTATCTAACCTTCTTGATCATATATTAATTAAAACCGTTGTATAACAATCATTCGCATTATCATATAAAATATGAAGGATTGAGTTCAATCAATATAAAAGACTTTCTAAGACAAGATAAGAAATTCGTAATGATTGAATATAAACATTAAGATCAATTCTCACAGTTATACAATCATCATGCATATAGAAAATCTCAGATTAAAATACAATTAAACCATTGTTACTTGGAAAAGGCTACATCAACACCCTATTACGAATTTAGCCGCTCATCGTGGTGCTGGGATGGTCTCCTGCCATGTTCTTCTCCTCTTCAACTTGTCAAGCCTTCAAGAAGAATTTTCTGTCTAAAGTTAAGTACACCTTCTCTTGAAGCTTAGGGGTCTATTTATAGAGACTAGTAGAAGCCTAAAAGTACTAGGAATCAAAGAAAAATTGGAACTTAGTCTCTTAGTACAAGTAAGAGATTAAAAATTCAATCCAAGGAGGAAAATGATTCTAAATTTGTCCAAATTTGTGGTCTTTTATTGCGGGGAAATTTTGGTATATTAAACATTTGAATTTGGAAAAAGCTATTTCTAACATATTTGTTTCATTTTGTATTAGCTTTCCAATACCACTAATTTCATCATAATCCAAAACTTATGTAGAAAGTTATGATTTAAAACATTGAGGCATGTGCAGAATCCAAATTTGAATCCAATCCGATTTTGACTCTTATTGGAGAAATTCCGATTTAATCATTCCCTTGATTTGATTAAACTTAACTACATCTTTTATATCTTCTCAAAGTTTGCTTTTAAGCACAAAATCAATGGAATTAATTGCATCTTTATTTAAAACCTGAAAATAATAAAACAACACAAAATCAAACAAATAACAATGCTAAGGAATCAACATATACATAAGGAGCTTGAATGTGTAACATTCGACGCTTATCACTGTATAAAGCCTAGTTTCACCTATTGACTAGGCAATGTAGGACTTAGCACTCATGATATCTTTATAAACCATCCACTTTATATAGGTTGCTCCTCATCTTCCCAATGTGGGATAAAGGTGATATAAACTCCTCTCTTAAACCCCTAACATCCTCGCCAGGGTCACGTCATGCAGTGCTCCAGTACCACATGGCATGGTGTCACTAGGTGGCTTGATACGATTTATAACGACCCCAGAAAAAAAATGCTAACTATATCGCGCTATCACCCTAAAAGGACTAGTCAATTAGGAGCTTCACTAGAATTCCTTACAAAGCTTAGTTTCACCTAGTAACTAGACAATTTATGGTACTCTTTATAAATCACTCACTCTATGTAGGCTACTACTCTTCTTTCCAATGTCAGACATGGGTATTACATCCATAGAGCTTTATGCTATATATATATAGCTTGTGTCGCATGTGACACTTTTGTATAGCCATTCCTTGTAATGTAATGGATACAATGTTTAAGCTTTAATGATATAGATATAATTGTTAGCTCTATATAGTATGTAAGTTTTTGCTAAGTTAATGTTTATGTTGCTTTGTGTCAATCTCTAATATGATATATTCATGGATGAGATGATGATGAGTATGTATAGGTTATTGTGTCTATTTAGTTTTTTAAAAAAAATGGTGCATTTAATCGAGTTGCCATAGAATAGTACTCACGTGAGCAATTAGGACATATGGTAGGACGCGTGGGGCGGTGTTGGACAATTGGAAAAGTGGATAGGGTGACCAAGATACGTGGCAAGCTCGGATTAAGCCACCTCAATGGAGGTTCAGTCGACTGAGAACTCAAGATCTATAAATAGACTAAAGTCTCTTCACATTTTTCTCACACCAGCCTTCATTTCTCTCTCTCCTAATTCATTTGAAGTACTTCTAAGAGTGTAAGGAAGAGATCTTGATGGTCGAGGTGCTGCAAAAGTGATTGTTCAGTCTTAAAGTTCAAAGTGCTCGGTACAAAGCAAAGTTCCAGAGGTATGGTTCTAAACTCTAGCTATATTTTACCTAGCTAGTTAGACTTTTAATACATTGTTATAATGCTCAAATAGATAGTACATAGTTAAGAAATATATTTGAAAAATGAATGACTTCTAATATTAACAAGTGTGTGCAATAGTGTGCAACAAAATATCAAAATGCGGAATTAAAGGAGACAAATATTTTGTTGATGATGTAGAAACTCAGTTAAGAGAAAAACCACTCTAGGGCCGCCAAACTCAGGATATCCACTATTTAGAAGACAAAGCTAGTTACAAAGTAGTAGCACTCACATGCCCTTATGCAGTGGTCGTACCATGAACTCTAACGTGTAACCCAACACGAACGCCTCCCAACCAAGTCTCCTACTTGAAGGGGTCTTCAATGGAATCCTTTACCTTAGGGCCAACCCCTAAGATAGACTTCAAATCAGTGCAGCAACAGCACTTGGCAACAGCTTGAGAGCGACTAACTCAGCACAATAACTCTAAAAATACAACTCTCTAAGCACTACGAAATTCAATACCAAATTCTTGCAATTCTCAAGCCTAGGGACCTCTATTTATAGGCTGCAGGTTCAAATGAACGTCTAGCTTGAAAAACCTAGGCGCCGTTTGGACGGTAGACATAAGGCGGACAACTGTGCGATCGGCTTTCCAAAATTTTACTGAAATGCTTTCCTGATTTGAGTCGCGTCCGGACGGTCGCACTTTCACTACACGCAATTTCCATATTAAGGCTTCGAGTGTTCGGACCATAGGAATGATCGTTTGGACGGTTGATCTGATGCACTCAATTTCCATATATGTAGCTCGTGCATCCGGACCATGAAGATCGGCATCCGGACGTCTGAATTTTGAATGTGTGACTTGCCTTATGGATGAGCGAGTCCGGACGGAAATCCACATTGTCCGAACGGTTGCAGCTGTCTTCTCATATCTGTGTTTTGGAAAGAAATCCCATAGCTGGTAGAACACTGAGTGGCGTCCGGACATGCTACTAAAACGTTTGGACGGATGCAAGCTGGAGTAGTTCGAAGCTTCTCGACACAGAGGAAGTTCCAGACGGAAAGTTCTCGTCATCTGGACGGATGATGCTTGGACAGTTGAGCGTTCGGATGGTATATCACGTCATCTGGACGGATGTTGCTTGACTGATGAGCTTCCGGACAGAATACCACATTGTTCGGATGGATGCAAGGGATCTAACTACACTGTCTTGAAATCCGCACATAATCTTCTAGAAACATATCTCTGAAGAAGACTTCTGAAAACTGACTGAACCCCTAATTAAAAGCATCATTGTTTATGTTGCTGACTGATGAGTGCCCAGGCATTTCACTAGGCCGTTCGGATGACAAACTCGGGATCTGACTTTTGCTGAGCTGTAGACTTTGCAGAGTCTTCTTAGAGTCTAGGCATTCCTTCTTGACTCTTATGACACTGATCTTCTCATAATGAGGCCCTTTCCATATCAAGGAAATAAACTCGAAATATTTGAAGACTCTGAACTGATACGGTATCCTTGTGAAATCAGCAACAGTATATGATAGTGATTTTGTCCAGCACAATGCAGCTAACACAAAAACTAACAAGCTCCCCCTTTGGCCATTCTGGGACAAAAATCACTTAGCCGGTTAAACATATGATCCCGGTCCAAATCAAACATATACTCCCCATTTTTGTCTCAAAGGGACAAAGGGTAAAACAGAGTATAGAAAGACCACAGTAATAAAATACTCCCCCTTGATGTCTCAACAGGACAAGGGTAAACAGAGTATATAAAATCCACAGATAAAAATGTTCTATAATCCAAGATAAAAGGAAAATAGAGAAGAGTCTGCTAGCGGCCCAAGAGAGAAATAAAAAAAAAATCCTCCTAGTACCGAATCCCGCTGATCTACTGAAATCAAGTAGCGAAGAGATAGCCATACAAGAGGCTGGATTTGTACTACTTCGGCTTCTAGATCTAAAAGCCGGGAACCATGGACTGGAAAAACTTCAGTCTCTTGATTTTGCAAAGCCTAAAACTAGTTAACCGCATATTGACATCCTCTAAGCAACTGGTCTGCAAGATAAATGATGAGATTCACCACTGAACCTCTAACTGATACAGATCTGAGGGAATGCTACGGAAGGCTCTGCATGAGCTAGGGGAAAAAGCTCATCTTAATCCTTAGACCTTTGGAATTTGAACATCCGACTTCAACAATAGCCAGTTTTCCAAAGGATCCATCTGTCAGATATTGCGTTGGACGACATATTCCTGAAAAGATTTAAACAGAAATATTTCCAAAATAACACCATAAAGAAATATTAGATCTTGTTAGTCCCAAAAAGAAAGTGGGATTATGACAACTGTCAATTGGATGCCCAAGTATTACAAAACCAAAGATCGCAATCCAAATGACCCAGATATATCAATATCAACCCAACACACAGACATAATAGGATTTTCATGCACAAAATCTCAAGAGAATATTCCAATATTCTAAAAAGCACAAAAACTTTAAAAGAACAAAGGAAGACACAACAAACACCATGGAATGAGAAGAGATGTGCAAAGAATGCCAAAATCTCGGGAAAAATTCGCGAGAAAAACACAACATGACATGATGAATCACTAAAAATGTAGAGATGTGTGTAAGAAAGAGAAAGAGACGCAAGTCTTAAACCTATAGAGATCTCATCCGGACGTGTCACTTAACCGTCCAGACGACTACTGTTGGGGCAGTGTATGGCAAGACTACTCTTGTCCAGATGTAAGAATAGGTCCATCCGGACGCTTCACACTGAAAATCTGAAATTGGAGAAAAATTTACGAAAAACTATTTTTCCCTAAAGTTAGCTTCAAAACACGCATATATGATCAACTGATAAAGCAGTCAAATAGCATTGCAAAAATATGCAAAGATATAAATGAGAGTTAATATTCAATAAGCACAAATTTCCCTGCAGATAGAAATTTTAAATAGATTACTCAACTCATGCAATGCGTGTGTGTATGAAAGCTTTCTCAATAAGGTATGGAGTTCACTGATATGACTTGAAGCGACTGGATTTTCTAAGCAAGAGAGAAAATTAATGATAGATCAGTCAAAAGTCAAACCTTATCTTACTAGGGCCTAGCCACCCTCATCTGATACACTTCCCCTAAGATGCAGCACCTAATTGTTTTTACTTGTACGATGAATGACATGGTAAAAATTTTACTTGCACTATGAAGGACAAGATATAAAGATAATTCAGCACAGAAGTAGTGAATTTATGCATATAACATAGAATTCAAAAGAATAACTGCTTGTTTCTTATGGTGCTGCAACCTAGAGCGAATGCTACAATTTTTAGGCTCTAGGTTCAACTAGCATATTGGTCAATTTGACCATCTAATCAAAAACATCTCTCTCATTAGAATTTTCAGAAGCAAGAAGTCAGAGAGAAAAATAATGTACCTTAGGGGAGCCTTGGATAGTGTACATTTTCATTGCATGAGGAAAGTAACTATCTATCATTAAGATGCAACAGGAAAACTTAGTAGTTATCAAACATAAACTCTCAATCATATATAAGCATATTCAATTAATGCACAATGAACTGAGATATTAGGCAAAAACATATACAATATCTGAAAAGCTATCCAAAGAAAAAAATAAAAATTCCGCATCTTCTCCCCCAATTTTTTTTTTTTTTTTTTTTGAAAACCAATAAACGGAAAAAACAACAAAGACATGCTTATGGAAAAGGAAATGACATCTAGTCCTAGCATGTAAGGTAAAATCAAACCTGTCATCAGGGAGAGAGGTTTAGAAACACCAAGACAAAAAAGCAGTCGTCGACCGTGCTTTTTTAACTGTCATCCCCAAAAAAAATATCTGCAGATGTTTCTCAAGATAATAAAAGAAAATATGGGAGATAGAATAAATGGTTCCTCAAACAGAATGCAAGGCATGAATAAGATATGACATGAAAAACAATGCAATGCAAACATACTTGATATGCACTAGGGTTAGGAACCAAAATCCTAGGCATGGTGAGACTTCACCTTTATTAGGTGAGTCCACTCCCCTCAAGGGGTGAATGGTCTCATCATTCTTGACCTGTACTTGCTTAACCCGTGGAGATGGTTTGCGAGTCATGTCCATGTTGGCCATACTCCTTAGCATACCTTGCATCATACTCAAAAGCCCTTCATAGTCATGGAAGTTAATGGGATTCTGCGGCTTATAGCACCTTGATTTGTTCTTCTTTGGTTTGCCACTTTGATTGGCAGGAACAAACTGCTGCTGATGCCGTGGAGCTTGATGTGCTATCGGAGGTAGAGTGCCTGATGTAGCTTTTGCTGGCAGCTCTCTTTGAACCTTCGACTTTTAAGCCTGGAGATATGGACATTTGGGTCGGATGTGACCAATGACACCGCAGTGATGACAAGTGGGCAAGCTTTTTTTGTTTGAATGCTTCTCGACATTCTCTGCAGAATTATGGTTAGCATTCTTACAAATAACATTGCCCTTACCTTTTATATGTCTCTTATGCGGAGTGACATATTTTGATGAGGAAGAATCTTCAACCTCACTTTTCCTTAGAGCATTCTGCTTAATCCAAGGCTTGTGGGATTTCAACAAATAACAATTTGGCCTAATATGACTAATTTTCCCACAATTATGACAAGTAGGAACAAACTTACCTCGTGTTCCTAATTCCTTGGACTTTGGCATCACATGATTATTTAAGCAAGAATTTTCTAAACAAGCTGTATCTACTATCACAGGCTTAATATCTAATTCAAAATCAGAAGCATGTGAAGTAGAAGTACTCATATCATCAACAATTAAAGTAGGCTTGTTAGAATTATCTGAATGAATACAAAGCATGCTTTTCAAATTATCACTTGGGAATTTTTTCAAGAGATCTTCAGATTCTTTTAATTTATTCTCAAGCGTATCAATAATGTCAAATAGCATGGTATTCTCAAATCTCAAAGAGTCAATCAAAACATGTGATTCAAATAACTGAACAATCAAAGACTCTTTTTCTTGCTTCACCTTTTTGAGCTCTTTTGGAGAAACAATTTTACCCAATTTAGCAAAAACTTTAGAGAGCTCAATATCATAATTTTCTTCAAAGAACTGAGAGAATTCCATGATAAAAGGTGTAATAAAAAAAATAAAAGTCACAAAGAGATAAGGATCACACTCAACAATTAAATCCTTTAAACGGAGTGTACCTGCTCTGATACCAATTGAAAAATGAATGACTTCTAATATTAACAAGTATGTGCAATAGTGTGCAACAAAATATCAAAATGCAGAATTAAAGACGACAGATATTTTGTTGATGAAGTGGAAACTCGGTTAAGAGAAAAACCACTCCGAGGCAGCCAAACCCAGGATATCCACTATTCAGAAGACAAAGCTAGTTACAAAGCAGAAGCACTCATATACCCTTATGCAGTGGTCGTACCTTGAACTCTAATGTGTAACCCAACACGAATGCCTCCCAACCAAGTCTTCCACTTGAAGGGGTCTTCAATTGAATCCTTTACCTTAGGGCCAACGCTTAAGATAGACTTCAAATCAGCACAGCAACAGCACTTGGCAACGGCTTGAGAGCGACTAACTCAGCACAATAACTCTAAAAATACAACTCTCTAAGCACTACGAAATTCAATACCGAATTCTTGCAATTCTCAAGCCTAGGGACCTCTATTTATAGGCTGCAGGTTCAAATGAGCGTCTGGCTTGAAAAACCTAGGCGCCGTTCGGACTGAAGACATAAGGCGTCCGGACGGACAACTGTGCGATCGGGTTTCCAAAATTTCACTGAAATTCTTTCCTGATTTGAGTAGTGTCTGGATGGTGTTGCCTTGTCGTCCGGACAATCGCACCTTCGCTGCATGCAATTTTCATATTAAGGCTTCGTGCATCCGGACCATAGGAATGATCGTCTGGACGGTTGATCTGATGCATGCAATTTCCATATATGTAGCTCACGCATCCGGACCATAAAGAATGGTGTCTAGACGTCTTAATTTTCAATGCGGGACTTGCCTTATGGATGAGCGCGTCCGGACGAGAATCCACATCGTTCGGATGGTTGCAGCTGTCTTCCCATATTTATGTTTTGGAAAGAAATCGCGTAGCTGGTTGAACACTGAGTGGCATCCAGACGTGCTACTAAAACGTCCGAAGGGATTCAAGCTAAAGCAGTTCAAAGCTTCTTGACACAAAGGAAGGTCCGGACGGAAAGTTCTCATCACCCGGATGGATGATGCTTGGACTGTTGAGCGTCCGGATGGTATATCACGTCATCGGGACGAATGTTGCTTGATTGATGAGCGTCCGGACGGAATACCACATCGTCCGAACGGATGCAAGGGATCTGACTACACTGTCTTGAAATACGTACAGAATCTTCTAGAAACATATCTCTGAAAAAGACTTTTGAAAACTGGCTGAACCCCTGATTAAAAGCATCATTGTTTATGTTACAGACTGATGAGTGTACAGGCGTTTCACTAGGCCGTTCGGATGATAAACTCGGGATCCAACTTTTGCTGAGTTGTAGACTTTGCAGAGTCTTCTTGGAGTCCAGGCATTCCATCTTGACTCTTGTGACACTAATCTTGTCATAATGAGGCCCTTTCCATATCAGAGAAATAAACTCTGAATATTTGAAGACTCTGAACTGATACGGTATCCCTGTGAAATCAGCAACAGTAAATGATAGTGATTTTGTCCAGCAGAATGCAGCCAGCACAAAAACTAACAATATTTATAGCATAGTTGCAATGCCTAAGTTATAATATGCGCAGATGTTAGCCTTGTTATAAGTGTTATAGGAATGCTTGTATAAATTTATATGTGGCTATCCTACCAATTACTATAATGATATTACGATGCTCAAATAGCATGGTAAAGTGATTAAATATGCTTATAGTATAGAAATGTTGTCCAAGTTATTACAACCATGAGATGGTTATGATATTTTATGTGGTTTTATAAGAATAGAGTTTTGGAGTTATTTCAACAAAGTCACGTAAAAGTGGTTCTTCATGCGATTGGTTTACAAACTTAAAATGTCATTATGCTGCCCAATTGATTTCAAGATAAAAACAAAACATAAAAACAATGTTTTTATAAAACCTTAGTTTTGTCTTAGGTTTTAAGAATAAATACTTTTGGTGATTTAAATTGATTAGTTTTGTTGTATATGCAATATATACAATAACTAATGAAATGTTAACGTATGAAATGGTTGAACGGTTGAGGTTTTGGGATAGTTTTGTATGGCTATTGCTGTTGTCTGGGGTGCCTCGGTTGACCGAGCTCAACACTTCAGTCAACCGAGATGATCACATAAACTTGTGAATTTCTTGGTAGATGCCTTGATTGATTTTTGGTCAATCGAGCTTCTTGAAGAAATTTGGATAGGGTTTTAGGGTCGTTAGGCAAATCCTCAGTTGATCCAAATTGGCTGAGATATGTCAAAACAGAAAGAATGATGCTGCTTTAGGTATTTGAGGATCCTAGGATTTGACTAAGGTTAGGGTTTTAAATAAAGATTTAAACCTAACTATTTGAAATGATATAAATGCAATGAGATTACGAAGTCAATTTACGGGGAGTAAATTCAACATATTAAGCCAAAGTTGTAGGGAGAAACTTATTGACTGTAGTACCTCAAACATTAAGTAGGGTTAAGTATGCTCTAATTATAAATTAAGGATGCTAGGGTTGGTTCTTAATTGGTAAAGTATGAGATTTTGAACTTTTAAGAACTTCTTGTATAGGCCAAACGTTCAAAGTAGGATCTGAATGATCAAGGTCGAACATTCAACGTTGGATCTCGAACAATTGAAGCCGAAAGTTCAAAGTTGGATCCCAAATGTTTGATGACATAGTGAAAACTTTTAATTTCGCCACCTCAGCTTTTTTGTACGTGCATGGCTGTTATAAATACCTTATTTACGCCCATTTTCTTCATTTTAGACGCCCAAAGCCTTAATAAACCCTAGAGTGAGAGAATTAGTGAGTTTGAGAGAGAGAATGAGATTCCTTTAAGCCTTTTCTTCAAGAGAAGGCAACCTTTGACTCGATCTCATTTTTGGCTTGGTTGTTAGCTTATCATCCTACTATTTAGCTACTAATTAGTTTTGTTTTCGTAGTTTAGCATCTTATTTTGAATATTTGAACTCCTAGGCATGATATTGAAGGGTTAATGATGGGATACTGCATGAGTAGTTTTGTTTATGCTTAAGCTGATGATATCTTGTAGTCATGCATGCGTAACTCACTAGTTGAGACGTTAGATGAAGACCCATCGATTATTTTATGGATTTGTGGTAGATATATTGATGGGTTGGGTATTTGATGACTTTTGGACGTACTATGATGTTTATGGATGATGTATTTATAATTCATACTATATTAGGAGTGATATTTAGACTTTAGAACTTGTTAGAATTAGTTTTGATGGACTCTTTTGTTGGAAATGGATTTCTGCCAAGCACTGAATGTTTGATAAGATTCTCAAACAATTGATAGCAATCATTCAACCTCGAGACCAAACGTTTGATGCTCGGTCAGTACACCTATTTTGAACAGTATAGGATTTAGGGCCTTTAGTTTGAGATTAGAGATTAGTAATAGAACATTACTTATAAAATAAAATAAAAAAAAAAATAGAACATTGCACATATTTCGGTGTTGGAGAATCTGGAGACGATTTCCCAATGGAATTAAGCGATCGAGGTAAGCAAGCTACATTTGTGCTAGTATTTTCATAAATATTGACTTGGCACATTTTATGTACAATGTTTCCAAAGAAAAACTCTGGATTACCTTTTAGTATTCTGAAAAGTATGAAGATATCCTTATGCATGAAATGTGTGACATGGATTACTTTTATAAATGCTGTCTCAAATGATGCATTAAATATTTTAAAGACTACTTTATTAGTCATAAACGAAATGAAATGCTTATGTGTAATGTGAAAAATGTTAGGGAAAAATAGATGAAATGTGAAACGGAATAATGAATGGTGACATCGGTTCCAGGTGTGTAAATAACTTTAAGGCAATGAAACTCACCCTTAGTTGGAGTGTAGCCACACCGGCTGCTAGCCCTAAGTAAAGGGGGCTAGGCTAATAGGGTTCTGCAAAGAGGGGTCGAACGGACTAGTCCTTACCAAAAAGTGATGTGGCAGAGCAAGAAATGTTTATATGGTAGCTTGTCCTTGCCTTGTAGATGGCACAAATAGTTGTAAACAAAGCAAAAACTGACCTTACTCAGTAGATGGCACAAGTAGTGACAAACAAAGTAAGGATAGTGACAACTGTTTATATAAAGCTAATATGTAAAATGAATATGCTTGCAAAAAGAATGATCACAATAAATATTTTAAGAGAAATGATTTCAAGAGTTAATACTTTTATCTACGTATGAACTATTCACAGTCACACACTAGCAGCAGCTTATTTACTTACTAAGTGGTGAACTTGCACTTAATTTTTCCACCTATTAAACATTTGATGTGGATTTTTTAAAGCAAAAATATATCAATATTAAATTACCACTCGCAAAAGAACGAACCTTTGTAGGATAAGGTTATAGAGACAGTGTCGAACCTCAAGGACTGCAGAGCTGTTGTTATTAAGTTTATGAAGATTAAAAATAACTTAAGAAAATATTGTTGATTTTGTTGTTGACTAAGGTGCATAAAATAAAATAGAGAGAGAGAGAGAGAGAGAGAGAGAGGGAGAGAGTAGAGTATTGACTTCATTGCTATCCGCACATCAATGGTTAATCATATTTAATCAAAGAAATTCATTCTATGCATGTTATAAATAAACAAGAAATTACCTTATTAAAGAATAAGTATAATCCATCTTAGGTTGGCACAGACTGTTCACTTAACCACTAAGATGCAGTACAACCCATCTTCCCTAAGTATGGATTATCTAATTGTTTAATAGGATACATACAATCAACGGAATAGTATAACCCATCTTCGATTGGCACAGACCGTCTACCTAAATTACACTAAACTAGGGTGTAGTACGATCTGTCTTCTCTATGTATTGTTTATTTCACCCTCTTGATCATATGTCAATTAAACTCGTTGTATAATCATCATTTTCATAATCATAGAAAACAAGAATGATTTGAGTTCAATAAAGGTAAAAAGCTTTCTAAGACAATAGAAGAATTTCACTAATATTGATTTTGAATTTAAGAACAATTGCATTAAAATATTAAGAACAATATCAAATTGTAGCAATTCTCATAATTATACAACCAACAAGCATAAACTGAAATTCTCTAAATTAAGACACAATCAAACCATTGTGCTTGGATAGAGTTACATCAACACCCTACGAAGGGTTTTAGCCGTTCATGATGCTACTGAGATGGCTTCCTGCCATAATTACTTTTCTTCAACTCTTCAAGCCTTCAAGATGTATTTTACTAAATTTGCTCTAGGTAATAGTGTGTCTTTCTTCAATATTTAGAGACCTATGTATAGGGATTAGGAGAACCCTAAAAGCCCTAAAAATCCCAAGAAAAATCATAAGTTAGTCTCCTAATCCAAGTAGAAGAATAAAAACCCAATCCAAGAAGGAAAATGATTAGAATCTTTTCAAATTCGTCCAGATTTTCGATCCTATATTGAGGGGCAATTTTGGCATAGTAAATGTCCGAATTAGGAAAAACCTATTTCAAACATATTTGTTTCCTTTTGTATTAGCTGTTCAACACCACTAATTTCATAGCTAAAAGTTGTGGTTAAAATACAGAGACATGCTTATTCTGTAATATTTCCAAAAATAACAGATTTTGCCGATTTCTCTTTTCTGCAGCAAATAAATCCAAAATTGAATTGGATTTGGATCTTTCCAAGAATGAGTCTACCGACTTTAGCTTCTTGCAAACTTTGTTAACTATAACAAAACTAAGAGATTAACATATGTGAATTAAGGGACTTGAATGTGACACATTTAGCACTTAGCAACATCCATGTTGTAAAAACATTTATGTTTTACAAATATGTTAGTTAGGTTTCAGAGTAAGAATGACCTCGAGGTATAAATGCTGTAGTTGTATTATTAATGTTGATAGAAATATCATATGTTTTTGTTACTTAGTATTCTCTTTTTAAGGAGTAGAGATCTTGTAACTCTCTAGTCTCGTATTGGAAATATCAGTAGCCCCAATAGAGTGGGTGGTTTATAAAGATAGTCATGAGTACTAAGTCCCACATTCGGTTTTATAAGGAATTCTTGGAGAGCTCTAAATTAACTAGTCATTTTGGGGTGATAGCACAGATGTAGCTAGTGTGACGACCATTTTTTTTTTTAAAAAAAAAAAACTACAAATGAATCATCACAGTGGCATTACTATGTGTCACTGAGCCAACTCATAGTACACATTCGTTAACATGTACCTGATATATCAGAGTAACAGAATTCAAGCAGTAGAATACAAAATCTAACTGCGGAAGTCAACATCATAAATACAAAATGTCCATTACACAAAAGAGCCAATTAACGTCTATCTGTTTAAGGCTTATGAATAGATTATACATAACAAAAGAATGGATATCATCTAAGCGTTACAAGTCATACTAACCATATACATCAAAAGAGATTATCCAAGTCTGACACCCCTACGACTCAAGCGACAAGCTTTAGTTGTAGTATTCCAAGTAGTTTGCAGCGGAGTCATCCTCCGCATCACTAGTACCTGCATCCAAAGAAGCTCCATCTATACGGTTGGGGTAATAGCCACATCCGTATAGGTGAAAGTGTGAGTTCACTGCCTCAATAAGAAGTACCGAGGCCTTAGTGGTATAAGACTCACTAAGTAAACAATGCACACAAACATATATACATGCAAGATTCAATAATGTTATTCTCAAATCATTAAGTCCACACAAAAACACATCATCAAGTACAAATCACACCATTCATCACACTCTTATATAATATCACAGTTTCTAATAATAATATACCACATGTGCCATAAGCAATACCCCGAACTTACCAACTCCGCAGCTAGGAGCAACAACCCTAGAATTAGGCATAGAACTCAAGAATATCAACTCACATGTGCTAGAGCTACGACTCTAGGCTTACCATTAAGACTGCCCGTAAAGCAACAACCCACAGGGCACACATCTCACGAGTGTTAGAGCTACGACTCTAGACTTACCTCAATACTGCCCGTAAAGCTATGACCTGCAGGGCACACATCTCATCCAAAAGCTACAACCCTTTGGCCTACCAATTCACAGGTGCTAGGAGTTACAACTCTAGACTTACCTTGTCACACCCATATGGCTACAACCCGTAGGGCACACCACTCAACCAAGAACCACAACCCTATGGTCAACCACTGTGCCAGATGCTACAACACTGGACTTACCATCTATTAACTACCGAGTTCTCATTATACCAAAGTATTCACACCATATCCATATTATTACACATGTATGCCCAAACATCTTTCTTTCAACACATACCACATTCCACAACAAAATCACATTTAACACATAATCTCATGCTACTCAAACCATCAATCCAACTTCATAATATTCAACCCTAAGCAATTTCAAGCATATCAATATAAACTTATCATCACAATTCTCAATCCAATATCTCACAACTCAATCACATATATTTTTATCCACAATTTCATAATCATAAATACAACCAAATATCATCAATCAATTTATCATCACAATTCTCAATCCAATATATCACAACTCAATCACATATATTTTCATCAACAAATTCCATAATCATAAATACAACCAAATATCATCAACATCCATTTATCATTACAATTATCAATCTAAAAATTCACAATACAATCACATATAATTTGATCAACAAATTCCATAACCTTAAATACAACCAAATATTATCAAAATGTAAATCTAAGTTTCTAGGGTTCCCCAGTGAGTAGAATACTCACCTTGGCTGGATGGACTCATGACTTGAATATCCCCCGCGTTCTAGTTACCTTGAACTCACCGTTGGAGAACAATTGAAGTCTCCACCTTACGTGCCTGCAAACATATATGATATTAGACTAAGCTATTGAACTCTATACTCTATGACACATAAACTACCATCGTGCTCACACATCGCATTATCCACTTCTAAAGCTAACTGGGTACCTTTAACTACCATTAGGTTAATCATTTGGGTCTAGGTTCATAACTTATCGTCTATTCACACTTGGCCATCTATACTATCAACTTAACTTAATTTCCTACATTTGAAATCAAACACCAAAGCCACTATAATTCCTCACATTAGTCATCGAATTTGGCACCTTCTTTAAATTCACCATAAACCATACTTACTAGCCAATCTAATCCTCGTAAATACCATTACATAATTGAAGCCTCAAAGTATACTCAAAACATTAAAATAACTCATAGTACCGACCTACTAGATTCCAATAAATCTTTAAACTCTCTTTCGCATATTAACATCTCCCATTTCTAATAAACTAACCTAAGCAAGCCAATCAACATCAATCTTACGGCCATCTACAAGTATCCATCACAATCAGAATCAGCAACCAAAAATACACTTATCAACTCAATCAAAAAGCATAGCCATAAATTCCATCAAAGTCCCCCCTCCCCACCCCCCCAAATTAGCCCATCCAAATTACTCCAAAACAGCCGCTCATTCACAACCAAATTCTATCAACAAACCTCAAGAAAACACCATCAAAGAATCATAAATATACACACTTAACTCAATCAGTTCCAAACTCCATGGAACCTAATCACAACTTCAATCAAAAGCCAAGACAACCACAAATATCAAAAGCCCATTCGGTATCTCCACACCAAACCCACAAAATCAATCTCCCATCTCAGTTAACATCAACCCTAAAATGCAAACAAACTTAACCCCTAACATGTAAACATAAACTAACATCATTATCCTATTTACAAACACAAACCTGATTTGGATTTCCATCAAAGCATCACTTTGGAAATTCAACCAAAAATCCAACAATCTATTTTAAAGTAGTGTACATGGGCTAGCATTAACAAAACCAAAACCCCAAGAAAAAGCACCATTCGGCCATCCCCTAGGAATCCACCAACAATTTCATTCATCAACAATGAAACCTTCCAAAAATCAACCCATTCCAAAGTATTTATCATAGGCTAAAGTCACAAAAAAAGAAAGAAAGAAAGAAAAAAGAAACCCTAAAAGAAACACCATTCTGATACCCCTTCAAAAAATCATAATAAAACCCTAGGTTTTCATCTCAAACCAAAACCCAATTGAAACCCTAAAAATAAGATACAAATTTCATGCTATTAGATAATGGGTAACTCAAAATACAAAGAAATAGGGTTAGGAATTTTTACCAATTTTCGGTTTTCCTTCTTCTACAACGTGACCCATTGCAACGTGGGTTCTCCCTCAAAGTCATGATCTCCATCATTGAATTACTCATCCAAATTGTTAGTTTGGGATTGGCCTTATTCTGCTTAGACAAAATCACTTGTATGTAAAAATGCTATTTAACAGGGATTCCGCTATTCAGAAGTGTTTCAGAAGATTCTGCAAGTCAGAAAAGTCGGTTCCCTGCCAGCCGTCCAGATGACGTGTCATCTCGTCCAGACGCTCATTTGTCCATTGTTCCATCCGTCCGGACGACGTGCCATACCTTCTGGACACCAGACAGATCAAGCATCATCCATCCGGACGACATGTATTTTCGTTGGGACCCTTCACTGTATCGAGAAGCTTCTGTGCCAACTTGCATCCGTCCGGACGACACAGCAGCCCGTCTGGACGAAGTCTAGTGATCGATCAACTTCAGATTCTTTCCAAGTTCAAATAAGGGAAGATTGATGCAACTGTCCGGACGACGTGGATTCCCGGCAGGAAATTGCGTATTCAACTTCAACCGTCCGGACACCTACCTATCATGGTCCGGACGTGTGCTCATCTGATATGAAAATTGCGTGTTGAAGATTAATCGTCCGGACGGCCATCCCCCTTAGTCCGGACGTGCGAAGCCTTATATGGAAATTACTTGCAGCGGACGTGCGACAGTCTGGACGTGGCTCTCAAACAGGAAAGATTTTCAGTGAAAATCTCAAAAATTCTGGTCGCACAATTGTCCGTCCGGACGGCCCTTGTCCACTGTCCGGACGGCACCCGTATATTTCACTGCAGCTGCCCATTTGAACCTCCGCCTATAAATAGAGGCTTCTGAGCATTGAGAACTACAAGAATTCGGTATTGAATTCCATCAGAGCTTAGAGAGTTATTTTGTGAGGTTATTGGAGCTAATTTATTCTCTCTCAAGCCATTGCAAGTGTGCCGTTGCTGCGCTACAACTGAAGTCTATCTTAGGGGTCGGCCCTAAGATAAAGGATTCCATTGAATACCCCTTCAGGTAGGAGACCTGGTTGGGAAGTGTTCGTGTTGGGTTACACGTTAGAGAGCAAGGTACGATCACTGCATCAGGGTTATGTGAGTGTTACTGCTTTGTATCTAGCTTTGTCTTCTGAATAGTGGATATCCTGGGTTTGGCTATCTCGGAGTGGTTTTTCTCATCTTGCGTTTCCACTTCGTTAACAAAACTTCTTGTGTTGTTTATTTTTCGTATTGTTTATTTTGGTTAACACTTTGAGCACACACTTGCTATTTATTTTAGAAGTCAATTCCATTTTCCAATTGGTATTAGAGCTTGGTACACTCTGAGAGGATTTATTTCTTGAGTGTTATTATTTTGACTTCTTTCTGTTAAAATGTCTCAAACTCTTAATTTTGTTCCTGCCTTTGATGGTACGAACAATGGCTATTGGAAGGCACGTATGCGGTTCTTTCTGAAATCTATTGACTGTTGGAGTATTGTTGAAACTGGTTAGACTAAACTAGAGGATGCAACACTCGAACTAGTTTCTCAGAAAACCGCTCGTCTTTCAAATGATAAAGCCATCCTTGCTCTGTGCCAAGCACTTTCTCCATTAGAATTTGCAAAAATTTCAAATTGCGAATCAGCCAAAGAAGCATGGCAAATTTTGGAAACAGCATATGAAGGCACCAAACTTGTAAAATCTGCCAAACTTCAAATGTTGATTTCAAAATTTGAAGAAATTAAGATGTTGGAAGATGAGACATTTGGAGAGTTTTACTCCAAGATGAGTGACCTGAGAAACTCTATGGTGAGTCTCGGGAAGCCTATCTCGGATGTAAAACTCATCCGAAAGATTCTAAGATCTTTTCCTGAGCGTTTCAGGATCAAGGTAACGACGATAGAAGAAAGCAAAGATCTAGAAGAGATGAAGGTTGAAGAGTTGGTGGGATCTCTTCAAACATATGAGCTGTCTCTGCCCCCGGTCAAGAAGCTGAAGACCATTGCCCTAAAAGCTTCCAAGAAGAAGGTAGAAGCTTCATCAGAAGATGACTCTGAGGAGGAAGAAAAAGTTGTGGCTATGTTAGCCAAGAATTTCAGAAGACTTATGAGAGACGACCGATTCAAAAAGAAGTTTTCTGAAAAGGTGAAGAAAGCTCCCAGAGAAGGTGAACCTGAGGAAGAAGACAAGAAGGATCCCAGAGGGCCCAGATGTTTTGAATGCTCAGGTTTTGGGCATATTCGAGCCGATTGCAGGAATCTTAAGAAGGGCAAGGGGAAGGCATACAATGTGACTCTCAGTGATGAGTTCGAAGAAGAAGCTCCAGAGTTTGAGAAATTTCTGGCCTTTGTACCCCCACTTGCTGAAGAAGAAGACTCTTACTATTCAGAGCATACTGATAATGGGGAAGAGCTCAAGGAGGCTTACAAGACACTATACAGAGAGTATGAGAAGCTGAGGAAAGGTCGTAAGCAGCACCTCTATGATCTAAATAGTTTGCAGATTGAGAAGAGTTCATTACTGCTCAGAATACAAGAACTCGAGGAGAAGCTGCTAGAGACTCAGCTCCAGTTGGAAAGAGTCACTGATGAGAAGCTGACTCATATGCTGTCTATCTAGAAGAGCCCAACCGACAAGACCGGTCTCGGGTATGTAGCTCCTTCTTCTAATGCTCCCTCTACCTCCAAGATTGTATTTGTGAAACCTGCAGTCCTAGAGCCTCCTCCCATTATTGAAGATAAAGGGAAGGACACGGTCAGTGATGATGTTCCAGGCACTCAGAAGCCTCATTTCATCAGAAGACCTCCCATATGCCATCACTGCGATCTAAGTGGGCATGTTCGTCCTCAGTGTTCCCTCCTGAGAGCTCAGAAAGCCAAGGCCAAGAAAGAAGTGCCCCGACAGGCTGATCATGGCTCTAGACCTGCGGCCTAGTTTCAGACTCCATGGTATTAGGCTCCCTATTATCAAGCACCAAGATATCAAGCTCCTTGGTCTCATGCACCACGATACCAGGCATCTCAGCATCAGCGGCCTCAGCAGCGATTTGTACCAGCCAATCATAGTGGCAACTCCAAGGACAAATCCAAACAATTTAGAAGGTCTCAAAAGGTGAAAGAAGATCAATATCACAGTAAGCCACCTATTTGGATGCAAAACATGATGGAGTGGATGATGTCCTGCCAGTAACCATCCTCAGGAAGGCAGGCTTGGGTTAAGAGTGACAGTCACCCCATGAGGGGGAATAGACGCACCTAGCAGGTTCGGGTGTTCATGCCTAGGATCTGGTTCCTAATCCTACGGCATCAGGTTTGATTGCTTATCTTGCTTATTATATTTTGTATGCAATCTAAAAACCAGTTGTGTTTTGCCCCCTATTTCTCTTAAGAGAATTTTGCAAGTACTTATTAGGGAAAATAGAAAAAGCAGGTCGAGCGACTATTTTTCTGTATTGGCATCATCAGGTTTGATCTTGCCTTGCATATGATGTCATTTCCATATTGCATTTTTTTTTAAAAAAAAAAAAAAGAAAAAAAAAGGGGGGGATTTTAGGGAGAATTTGCAGGATATTTTTTTCTCTTGGCATATTAGATATTGTATGTGTTTTCACCTGATATCTCAATTCTGTGTGCATTAATCTACTCAGCTTAGATATAATTGAGAGTTTATGACTAAAATTTGCCAAGTGTTTTCCTGTATATGCAAAAGTAGGATAGCTTCTTTTCTCATGCGATGAAAAATGTGCACTATCCACGACTCCCCTAAAGGTACATCTTTACTTCTCTGACTTTGTATTTCTAGAATTTTTGAATAAGAAAAGAGGTCTTTGATAAAATGGCCAAATTGACCACATGCTAGTTGAACCTAAAACCTAAAAACTCTGGCATTCCCTTTAGATTGCAGCATCATAAGAATCAAGCAGTAAATCATATGAATTCTGTGCTTTAATTATTCACTGCTTATGTGTTGTATTTGCTTTATGCCTTGCCCTCTACGTGCAAGTAAAACATTTACTTTGTCCTTCATGATACAAGTAACACAATTAGGTGCTGCATCTCAGGGGGAGTGTATCAGATGAGGGTGGCTAGGCCCTAGTAAGTTATAAGGTTTGACTTTTGACTAATTTGTCTCTAATTTTCTCTCTTGTCTAGAAAATCTGGTTGTTATTTGTCATGTCATTGAAAGTCATACCTTGTGGGAAAGAGTCTTCACACACACACGCATTGTATGAGTTGTGTTTTCTATTTGAATTTTCTATGTCCAGGAAAATGTGTGTGCTGATTGAAATCTCAACTCTCCTTTTTATCTCTGCTTAGTTTTGAGATGCTTTCTGATTGTGTTATCAGTAGATTATACATGTGTGTTCTGAAACTAACTTGAGAAAAATTGATTTTTGTAAATTTTCCTCAGTTTTCTGTTTTTAGTGTGAAGCGTCCAGAAGGTCTCTCTTGGAGTCCGGACGGGTGGAGCTTCGTAGTCCGGACAATATCTTCTAGATTCCAGACAGGCGGAGCTTAGTCGTCCGGACAGGATCTATTTACGTTCGGACATGCACGGCAACCAATGGCCGGACGGTAGGATAACTCGTCCAGACACGCACAACCTGCCTGCATGGTTCCGAGGCAGCGCGCGTCCGGACGACATTAATTCACCGTCCGGACGGGGACCCCACAAGAGCTATATATACCCCTGGGCACCGCATACTCCACCCTACCCCACCAAAATCTCCCTTTTTGGCATCTTGTGTATAATTTCCAGTGAGTTTTTGGATTTATATTGCTTTCTCTTGTCCTTTTGCACATTACTCTCACATTCTAGGTACTTTCCAATCTTTTTCTTTTCAGTTTATTTATTTTTAAACTATTAGAATTTCTTTTCTTTTTTTTGGAATGTTTTTGAGATAATGAGATGCATATATCTGCCATATTGGGATAATCTTTGATGATATTCTTTTGGCACTACAATGTGATATATTCTGTCTATATTTTTGGGAAGTCCTTTTACTGCTATTATTCTGACCAATTTTTGTTGTGACCTAACAAAAATATTTTTGGATTATTTTTGGCAAATTCTTGTTGGTTTCTTATTGCAGAATCATGTCTGCAGTCAGTTCCCAGCGCAGGGTTCGCCAGAGGACAGAGGAAGAGAGGAGCGCACTACAAGCCAAAATCATGGACCGCACAGTCATTGCTAAGCGCAATGTGGTTCGATCTGACATCATGGTGCCTCCGCTGGATAGTATTTATGAGACTATCCAGACTTACCATTGGGGATACCTCTACACCTGTGCCTGTATTGTCCTCACCAGGCTTGTCAGACTCTTCTATGCCAACCTAGAGGTGGCATAGGACGATGATCGTGGGTTGGTACTGCAATCCACTGTTGACGGGCATATCATCACTGTTGATCCCCAGATCATCAATCACTTCATCGGAGTACCAATTCTTGAGCTACCGGGCAGTCCCTATAATGAAGTGGTGCTTCCTCCCTCTATGGACGATCTCCGAGAGTTCTTCCATGCAGTTCCACAGGGAGAAGAGCGTGCTACCACCATTCGGATCGGCGCACTGTCTCCCTCTCATCGCTTGTTGTCCAAGATAGTTCAGCACAACCTATGGACAGTTGTCAGGCGCAGTGACCTGATTCTAAAGAAGGCCCAGTTCGTTTATGCCATCCACCTCCGCTTGCCTTTCTGCTTGTACAAGCATATTATGAGCGTTATACTGGAGGCTCGTGATGAGGGTAATACCGGTCTCCCCTTTGGCTGCCTACTCACTCAGATCATTCTTCAGTCCAGCATCAATATAACTGGAAAACCTAAGATGAAGATTCAGCAGCCCATCAGCAAGTAGACTTTGATGAAGTCTAATGCGCAGCTACGGAGAGATGACTTTGATGATGGGGTGCCCATACCTGCTGTCATGCCTATTGGTTTTTCGGGCATGGCTTCATCCTCTCAGACCGTCCCGCCATATGAGCCGGAGGTCAACTATTCTCAGATCATGGAGGCTTTAGCTGCCATTCAGGGGGGATGAGCACTATGCAGGTTTCTATGTCCTCCATGCAGTAGTCCATCACCGCTATGCAGCTGGAAGTGCACTCCATCCACAAGCGTGTGGAGCAGAACCAGCTGGACCTCAAGGAGTGCCTCAAGTACTATCATCTTGACAGCAGTGATGATGAGGATGATGCACCTAGGACTGCACCTATGGCAGATGACGCTTGAGTGTTTTTCCTTTGTATAGTTCGCTTTGTCTGTATTTGAGACATTTGGTTTATATTTTGCTATGTTTTGTTAAACTTTTGAACTAATATTACTCTGTTTACCCTGGTCCTTCTGAGACCGTTAAAGGGAGTAATTTTTATTGTAGTTGGTTTTATTACTCTGTTTTACCCTTTGTCCCTTTGTGACAAAAAGGGGGAGTAATTTTTATTTTTGGACCGGGAATGTATTTCCAAACTGGTCAAGTGATTTTTGTCCCAGAATGGCCAAAGGGGGAGTTTGTTAGTTTGTGATTGGCCTTATTCTATTTGGACAAAATCACCTGTATGTAAAGATGTTGTTTAACAGGGATTTCGCTATTAAGAAGTGTTTCAAAAGATTCTGCAAGTCAGAAAAGTCGGTTCCCTGCCAGCCGTCCAGACGACGTGTCATCCCGTCCAGACGCTCATCTGTCCATTGTTCCATTCGTCTAGACGACGTGCCATACCGTCCGGAACCCAGACAAATCAAGCATCATCCGTCCGGACCCTTCACTGTATCGAAAAGCTTCTGTGCTAGCTTGCATCCATCCGGACAACTCAACAGCCCGTCCGGATGACATCCAATGATCGATCAGCTTCAGATTCTTTCCAAGTTCAAATAAGGGAAGATTGATGCAACCGTCTGGACGACGTGGATTCCCGTATGGACACGCTCATACATAAGGCAGGAAATTGCGTATTCAACTTCAACCGTCTGGATGCCTACCTATCATGGTCTGGACATGCGCTCATCTGATATGGAAATTGCGTGTTGAAGATTAACCGTCTGGACGGCCATCCCCCTTGGTCCGGACATGCGAAGCCTTATATGGAAATTACTTGCACCGAACGTGTGACCGTCCGGACGACAGTGCCTCACCTTCCGGACGCGGCTTTCAAATAGGAAAGATTTTTTAGCAAAAATCTCAGAAATTCTGGTCGCACAGTTGTCCGTCCAAACGGCCCTTGTCCACCATCTAGACGGCACCCGTATATTTCACTATAGTCGCCTATTTGAACCTCAGCCTATAAATAGAGGCCCCTGGGCATTGAGAACTGCAAGAATTCGGTATTGAATTCCATCAAAGCTTAGAGAGTTATTTTGTGAGGTTATTGGAGCTGATTTGTTCTCTCTCAAGCCATTGCAAGTGTGCTGTTACTGCGCTACAACTGAAGTCTATCTTAGGGGTCGGCCCTAAAGGATTCCATTGAAGACCCCTTTAGGTAGGAGACCTGGTTGGGAAGCGTTCGTGTTGGGTTACACGTTAGAGAGAAAGGTACGACCACTGCATCAGGGGTATGTGAGTGTTACTGCTTTGTATCTAGCTTTGTCTTCTGAATAGTGGATATCCTGGGTTTGGCTGCCCCGGAGTGGTTTTTCTCATCTTGAGTTTCCACTTCATTAACAAAAATTCTTGTGTTGTTTATTTTTTGCATTGTTTATTTTTGTTAACACTTTGAGCACACACTTGCTATTTATTTTAGAAGTCAATTCCATTTTTCACAAATCTCCCTCAATCTCAAGTCATCTCTCTCTCTCTCTCTCTCTCTCTCTCTCTCTCTCATGACTCTGTGTGTGTGGTTGTGCGAGAGGAAGATGAAGGGAGAGGGAAAGCCGTGTGATGGAGAGAAGAGGAAGGGAAAGGGCTACTGTGTGCGTGAGGCCGAGAGGGGAAGAGAAGAAGATGATGCTATCGGGTGGAAGAAGAAAAGAGAAGAGGAAGAAAGAAGGGGAGTTGGGCAGAGAGGGGGGAGAGAAAAGAATGAAAGAGGGAGAGGCGTGTGAGAGAAATGGAGAGGGATCCGGAAGTTTCCTGAAAAAGGAGAGAAAGAGAAAAAGAAAGGGGAAGAGAGAAAAGGTAAGTGGGACACTTGTCCCATCTATTTAATGAATGCAATTTTTTAATTGTTAAATTCCCTATTTAATTTTCTTGATCTTTACAACTAGCATTTTTCCTAGATCATTACAAATAGTATCAAAGCCACCTAGTAATGTCAGGCCATGTGGTACTAAAGCACTGCTTGACGTGGCCCTGACGAGGACATCAGGATTTCAAGGGGTGGGAGTTTGCAACACACCGGTCCCACATTGGGAAGATTAGGAGTAGCTGACATAGAGTTAGTGATTTATAAACATGGTCATGATGGCTAAGTCTCACATTTTTTAGTTACTGGGTGAAACAGGGTTTATAATGCATTCTAGAAAAGCTTCAAATTGACTAGTATTTTGGGGTGATAGTATAGATGCGGCTAGCGCTTTTGTCTAGGCTGTTATAAATAGTATCAGAGCCATTGCCCAGCCTTAGATGGGGAGAGTGTGTACAAACCCATGAGGGTCGCCAACTGGGACACTAGGTCCTAAGAGAGGGCGATTGTGACGTCTCACATCGCTTGAGTATGGGAATGAGGATGCGTTTATATATATATATATATTTGCATAATTGTTTACACAACACGTTTTAAAAGCCATGATAGCCATGAACTTATTAGAATTCCGCAGTTAAGCGTGGTTATGCAAAAGTAGGACTAGGATGGGTGACCTTATAGGAAGTCTGGTTTAGGAGAGGCAAAAGCGGACAATATTGTGTTGTTGGGGGTGAGTTGTTATAATGGTATCAGAGTCATTTCCCAACCTGAGATGGGGGAGTGTGCACAAGCCCATTAGGGTTGCCAATAGGGAAGTTGTGTCCCAAGAAGGGGTGATTGTAACAACACATCGCTTGGGTATGAGATGAGGATGTGCTTATATGTATATTCGCACATTTCTTGACACAATGCGTCTTAAAACCGTAATGGCCATGAACCTATCAGAACTCCATAGTTAATTGTATTTATGTGATAATAGTACTAGGATGGGTGACATCCCGAGAAGTCTGGTTTAAAGGAGCCAAAAGCAAACAATATTGTTTTGTTGGGGGTGGGTCATTACAATGACCTGGGTCATTACAAATGGTATCAGATCCATTTAGTAACGCCAAGCCATGTGGTGTTGAAACATTGCATGACATGGACTTGACAATGATGTTAGGAGTTCAAGGGAGACTTTGTAACACCCTGGTCCCACATTGGAAGATGAGGAGTAACCGATATAGGCGAGTGATTTATAAAGATGGTCATGGGTGCTAAGTTCCACATTGGTTAGTTACTAGGTGAAATTGAGCTTTTAATGGATTTTAGGAAAGCTCCAAATTAACTAGTCTTTTGGGGTGACATTGCAGATGTGGCTAGTAAGGGTGTACAATTGATTGCGGCTGCGGTTATTTCTTTATAACCGCAACCTCAACTGCAGCCGAGGTTCCCAATTATTCCCATTTAAATAACCACAACCGCAACCGGTATCGGTTGCGGTTATTACCAACCGCTGGTTATCCGGTTATTAACTGGATAATCGATTTTCATACATTGTTAATTTTTTTTCATTTTTTTTAATCCAATATTCAACCATTTAATATTCAATGCTAAATAGTAAATACTACTGGATGTGCATAATGTGATTGACCATTCTCCATTCATTCATCTCAGATTCTCAATGAGCTCACAATAAAGTGCATAGATTAAATAAAATGATTGCAAAGAAAATCAAATAAACAAATATTATAAAATATAATGACAATTGTATTGTAATTAAAAGATGATGAAAATTCAAAAAAATACCAAACCTTCATATTAAAAAACTTCAGATGATTCATTTCTTAAATTTAAATGTGGAGTTTGAGGCCCATCTACAATTAATATAATTATTTGTATGTGTGTGTGTGTGTGTGTCTATATATATATATATATATATAAACCGGTTACTCGGTTATTAACCGATTTTCTAAAACCTTATAAATGGTAACCACAACTGGGGTACCCGATTTTCTGGTTATCTGGTTGCAGTTATTTTTGGATTTCCAATTTTCCAGTTATCTGGTTACCAGTTGTTGGCGGTTATTAGTGGTTAATAACCGCCTCTCTTGTACACCCCTAGTGGCTAGTGCTCTTTCCTGGGTCGTTACAAAGACTCTTCCTTTTCGTCTTCTTCTTGTAGGTAACAGGTTGGATCGGGGGAAGACTCTTCCTCTTCATCTTTCTCCTCATAGTTGTAGTCTTCTTGTGAAGACCCTTGGTTTTTAGGAGGAGAGCATGGTTGCTCTGTTGTATGGCGTTGCAACACTTGGTCTTGCCGAGTGAGGACATCGTTACACTTCTTCATGAGTTGGAGCTCTTCTTCTAAGTTTGCTTCTCATTCTTCATGGGGGTTGGAAGTTGCTACTTACAGGGTCTTTTTCGGGGTGTGGGGAGATTTGAAGGGCACTTCCACGGGCGTTTCAATCTCTTCTTCGCTACTCATTGCACTCTTAGACCTTATATTCACCATTTTGATATTCTTTACTTCAACTTGGAAACAACAAAGAAAGTCGTTCCCACAGATGATACCAAACTGTTAAAATGGTTTATGGTAAGTTTTTTCAACTCCTTCAAGGTGTATCCTTCACTTCAATCGACATGATTCACTGCAACCAAAAAGAGAGTCAGGCAAAAGAGCTTTGCCGGAGTGGGCGGGGGGAGGGTAGCTCCAATGCCTAAGTTAGATGATGATCTGATGTGTGTGTGTTGAAGGATGAGAATGTCTATACCTCTTTCTCCTCTTCTCTTTTATATTGTGCTCGATCTTTTGAATGATGATGTCACACCTGTTTTCTCCATCCCTTCCCTCATGCGGCTAGTCTTCTCTTGTTCTCTTCTCGCCTACATTCCATGGGTTAAGCATCTATTAGTTGTCAAATCAGTCGCTTCCACGTCTACTTAGTTCCTCTTTTGTATAATGCTTCCGGGGCTCTAGGAGATCCTTCAAGGAGTAGGTTCTGGTTGGATGAATGACTCTTGCGACCATAGAGCCTTCTGCGATCGGGGGTCGCTAGCAGCTTGCGAATGTCTGTGATGCCTAGCGATCGCCTGTGCCTCTCATCGACCGCTACTGTCTCCTATGACGTAGTCATCACTTCTTCCCAGAGTAAGTGATGCTTGCCTCTAGCATTGATCGAAATTAGTCTACTACCAACGAGTAGGCAGGGGCCCACTATCTAGCGATGGGCTTCAGGATATGGGCCGTAATTGCTTGGCCATGTCCTAACAACTATTAAATGAAGGACCACATTTTACGATCAACAAATCGTTAAAAAACTAAATACAATTTATAGAAATGTAACAAACAATGTTATGTGTTAAATGGAAATACAAAATGTTTTAGAATATAATTGTTTTCTGGTGGTAGAGTTGCTTTTGAGAAGTTTATCCGTAGTTCCTACAAAGTTCCTACTAGTACGATGATGTCCGAATCGGAGAGGGCCAAACTCAGAAAGTAAACGACAGGACGACTCAAAAGCCAAGTGGCAGAACATGCTTGTGCTGTACATTGCCATCCCTATCTTCCATTCTTCCTTGTATAGAAAATATAAAATTACCAAAAAGTACTTCCAAAGACAAAGATCCAACTAAACTACTCGGGTCGCGTGCCTCTCTCTCCCTCTCTCTCTCTCTGTATCTTTACTCTTTGGTCTCTGCTCTTTCTCTTCCCACTCTCCCGCTTGGCTCTTCGCCCTCTCTCTTCTTTCTCGAAGTTTCTGTCGTCTTCCCTCAATGGCTATCAACCGAGACTCCTCGCCCCCGCCGATGATCGGAAAAATCGGGCCGTACACGGTGTTCATGACCCCACCTTCCACACCGAAGCCTTCTCAGCGACCGGTCTCCGATTCGCCCAAAAAGATCGTCTCTCCGCCTCCTGTGCAGCCTCCGCCGCAACAGTTCAGTAAGTCCACTGAGACCGTGTCGTCCAATGGGTCCTTCTTGGACTTCTTCAAGAATGCCGTCACCAAAGTGCAAAACGGTATGTGGGGTTTCTTTTATTTTGAGGAATCTCTTTTATGGTTTTATTTTTATTTTTTATTTTTTTTAGTGTTTTCCATATAAAAGATAGGAAAAGAAAAGAAAAGAAAAGAAAATGAAGTTTTGGTTTGGGAGCGGGAGAAATGAAAATAATAAAAGAAAAACCCTGATAGAATGTATGCGGATGCTGATGAGTTTAATGGGATCATGAGAATCCTAGGATTGGAAGTTTGGGTTTTGTTTCATTTTTTCGTATTTTCTTGGTAAGCAAACACAGGATTTATGTAAATTTTTCTAAGTATTTCTTTGGTTGCTGAACGGTCTGCTGTTTCGATTTGCAAGTATTGAAAATGAATCATTTGTAATGAAAGATCTGTGACTTCGTGTTTTCACTTAATATCTTTATATGCATCTTCTTGGTAACTGAACAAATTGTACGGTTGGGGGAATTACTGCAGTGCATTCGAGTTTGGATGACCATTTGGCGCGCTGGTTTGGGTTGAATCAGTCAAAGTACCAATGGGCGCTAGACGACTATTATGAGAGCAAGGGTTTGGTAAGCATTTGAATTGAACGTTGATTATTTTTGAGAGAAAGGATTAGCAAGAATTACTATTATTTTTTGATTTCCTCAAACATGATTATTTTCTGATGCTTTATTATGTGGCTTTTGGGCTTTTAATTATCAATCGCTGTTGAAGTTGTTTCTGTTTTATTTTCCGGTTTTTTGGTGGAGAGTTTAATAATACTTTTTATATTTTGTATGTGGCCAGAGTGTTTCTTTAATTTATGACATTGTCATTCTTTAGTTTTAACTTGCTTTTGTTGAATGCATTCATTAGTATTGTTTCATTATTTGTATGTATCATCACTGATCAAGAAGATTCAACAATAAGTTGTTTTTTCTATGGAATGATTGATTGTGACTTGATTATCTATTGTGTATCATGCAATAAGTCGATATGTTTTAATTTGTACTGTTGGTCCAATTTCAAGATTACTCAGGTAGCAGTTGCTCAAGTTTGGAAAGATAGTTGAACAGCTTAGATGTAATTCTTGAGTTTTGCATTCATTTGAGGACCTGTGTCTTGCTTTCTTTGCATTCAATAATTGAGCTTTTATATTTTAAGCATTATCCATGGTAGTTTTCAGTTTTATTTGTGTATGACATTGCAAACACAGAGCTTTGATGTGGGCTGAAGCAACATTTATCTGTACGAAGGGATATTTTTTGATCTTCTGATATGACTGAGGAAGAAGTTATGAGTACCTCCAATTAGAGGTTGACATGTTAAATTTAGTATTACATTACATCTGCCAAAGTGCTAAAAATTGCTTATTAAAAAACTTCTCAGAGAAGCTGAATCAGTGAATCTTGGATATGAAAATATCCCATTTAACAGGCCAATGTGCTTTTAGGGAATTTGGGCTACAGCCATGCACTTCTTTTGTGTGGTTAATTTTTATTCTTTGCTAGGGATGTAAAGGAGTCGAGCTAGGGCGAGTAGTGCATGTCCAAGCTTGGCTCATTTAAATTTATCATGAGCTCAAGCTGAGTTCAAGCTTTTTTATCACGAGCTCGAGTCGAGCTTGAGCCGCTCTCGAGCTTATTTATCACAAGCTCAAGTCGAGCTCGAGCTCATATGACGAGTTTTAAAAATTAAAAATTAAGCTCAACTATGAATTGTATACTTATGAGTTAAAATTTAGGAATTGTATACTTATGAGTTAGAATTTAGGAATTATGTGACATTATATGACTATAATTTATAGTTATATATATATTAATTCACAAATGAATCTTTATATCATATTGATACGAATTGTTAGATCATATTATATAATTTACATGATTAGATCATACTTGGTCACTAGTCATACAAAATAAGTGTTATTGTCTTGTTGATATAAATGATGAATCATATGTCTATTACATAATTTACATTATATAATGAAGATACACTATACCCTATCAGTATATCACCTAAATTCTAAGATTTAGTATCAATAAACGAGCGAGCCGAGTTTTATACAGGTTTGTATTGTTTAATAATTGAGTATATTTTCGTGTTCACGAGTAGCTCATTTAATAACCGAGTTGCACTCGAGCCGAACTTTATCGAGCCGAGCCCGAGCGAACTCACGGGTAGCTTTGCTTCGTTTACATCCCTATTCGTTGCCCAATATTAGTGGCCTCATCTTCCTGTTTGCTAGTTTATACTTACCTAGTGACGGCGCGTGAGAGCGCGTCCAGTTAGGGGTTCGATTCCTGCTCCGTCCTCCCGCTTTCTTTTTTGCTCTTAGCCTCCTGCTTGGTCCTCTAATTTTGTGTTTTTTGGTCTTCTGTTTCGTTGAGTGGTCCTTTGTTCGGCGATGTAGTTTGTTGGGTTGGTCGGCTTAATTTCGGGTGTGTCGCAAATGGATAAGAGTTTCATAGTGGAGTCGAAGTCCTTCACCTTCTCGGTCTTGGGTGGGGCGTCGACGTTGAGGGTGGAGGAGAAGAGGAGAAATTTCCTGGGTGTCGTCATCTTGAGTTCGCAGAGCTCCGAGTGGCTTGCGTCCACGTTGGATGGGTTGTTGGGTATCCCGGCAGAGCAAGATTTTGTTAAATCGTTTAGAGAAGGTTCAAAGGTTCTAATAGCTCGGAGAGGTGGGAATAAAGCTGGAAATTACTTAGAGGTAACAACGTTTGGGTTGGGCGGTCGGAAAGGGTCTATTTTTATCCCAGAGGGCCATGAAGGATGGGGATGGCTTAAATTTTCCGACGAGCTGAGAAAGATTGTAGAATTTTTCTCTGTCTCGGAGGGTTGTGGGCTTGGTTCTTCATCTTCGTTGGAGAAGAAGACTGTGAAGGATGTTTGGCCGACTCTGGGCTTGGCTCCAAAGTGCATGGGGCCGTCTTTCGCGGAGGTGTTGAGGTTGGGTTCGACCTCTGCTGCGAAGACGATGGCCATAGTGGGTGATGGTCATTCCTGGATAAGGGCTTCGGTGGCGACACCTTGCGATTTTGATCTTCTTTCGGCGGTGTGGCATGCTGAGGCTGATCCGAGAATGGCGGTGGATTGTTTCTCATTGGAGTCTCACACGCTTGATCTGCTGGACAAAGACCAGATTGTACGTCCACAGGGAAAGCATCCTCGTTTGAATTTTGAAAATTCGAGATTGCGGATGTGGCGTAAGTCGGGGCACGCTTTTTATTTGGCGTTGGGCCGGGCTGTGTGGAGAGTTCTGACCCGTTTTGTCGGGTCGGGGCTGCTTCGAAAACCCTTAGGTTTTCGTGTGGCCCGTCTCAAGCGGAAACCTAAAGTTTCCTGTTCGCTGCCTTCCTTGCCGGAGATGACATCGGAGGGATATTCTGGGTTGATTTTGAATCGGTTTCCTCCTGGGGGTTCGGAGGTTACAGCATTGGGAGCCAAAGAGGGCGCGAGTCCAGCTTCATCGGCCTTTGTTGGGGGCTCCTCTAGGTCGGAGCCCACGTCGGCGGCTGACATTGGGACTGTTACAGGTACGGAGTCTTTGTTCGGGGGAGAGTCGAGTTGCTCCCAGGTGTTTTCGGGGTTTTCTTGCCGGACTCAAGCCTCTAATCTGTTCGGTTTTCCCCCTTCTCCGGCAACGGATTTGGGTTTTTCGGCGGATCCGGCTACCTATCCTTCTAGGGTGCGGTCTGACTCTATCTTGGTGAGGTCGGATTTTGAGGACTATCAGGTTGGAAAGCATGGTGTCTCGTCTGGCGGTGCTGGGCTTGCAGAGTCTGGGCGTCCTTCGGTAGGCAGCGTTGAATGTGGTTCTCCTTCAGATTCTCTCCTTCGGCAGGCAGTGGTGCATTCGGATGCCCTTGCCTGGGTAAGGATTATTGGTGGGGGTCCTCATCTTGGGAAGTTTGGAGATTCTCATAGGGTCTCGGCTCCTCTTTTTCAGTGGGCTGTGTTTCCTCCGTGGCCAAGGCCGTTCTCCCCTTTGTATGGGTGTACCCAGTTTGTGTTGTTTGAAGTCTTTGAGGTGGGAGAATCTTCAAAGGGGGCCGGTCAAGAGGAAAGAGATGTGGTTTACCCCAGGGTTGTGCAGCATGCCAGTTCATGTTTTCGCACGATGGGGGTTTCGTTCTTGGGAACTGATGAGAAGGGTTTTTTGAACTTCTTGACTTGGACTGAGAATCAGCGCTATGACTCTGATTCCCCTCCTAAGAAGGACAAGAAGCTAAATATGAAAAAGGGGAAAAGAGAGGTCAAGAATTTAGAATGCTCGATGAATTTCGATGCTAGGGGTGTGGGTTCCAGTCGGGTTAGAGGCAAGAAGTTGGGGTTTTGATGTAACTTTTCATCTGTTTTTGGGTTTTTCGGGTGCTTTTCTTTTGTGTTTTTGTTTTTCTTTTGTTTTGGTGTCCTTTTTGTATACTTCATGTATGCTTAGGGGCGCCTTTTCGCTTTTTTAATGCAATTTGTTTACCTATCAAAAAAAAAGAAATATGATTCATTTTATGTGAATCCCATTGATTTAACGATAGTTTTAGCTATCCTGTGCATTAATCAAGGGATGACAAAGAATGGCTCCTATTATGGAAATTTAGGTTGTCTGACTTCATGATGTATTAAAAGGGGTGTGGTGTATTAGGAAGGGGTCAACATCTCACTCTTTGCTTAATATCAATGACCTCATCTACCTTTTTGCCAGTTTCTACTGCAGCACTGCCTACATATATGATTCAATTGAATGTGTCTCCCATCAATTTAATGACGCTTTGACAAGTCCTGTATAAGGGGCTACATGTGTCAATGGGTTGACGTTGTGTGGTTTGTCGGAAACTAGGTTGCCTGACTTCATGATGTATTAGAATTCCCGTGTGGTCTCTTACGAAGGGGTCTTTAGCTATTTTTACTTTTCTACCAATCCATTAAAATCTTGATTTGACAGTGCATGCTTTTGAAGGATCCACTTTATTTAAGTTCTAGGCTGCCAAAAAGAGAGAGAAAAAGAGTAATGACTTTGTGGGAGATCTGGATTAGATTGGATTGGCATGTCATATACCTAATGCATTTGGACTCAGATGTGACCATGATATTGAGTTCATTATTGGATTTCTGGGTATAAGACCATAATTGTGGCGTCCCACATCGCCTTTGTATGGAAATGAGGATGTGTTTATATGTATATTTGAACTCTTCTTGGCACAACATGTTTTAAAGCCGCGATAACCATTAACTTATTAGAACTCCACAGTTAAAGCGTGCTTTTGCGAGAGTAGTACCAGGATGGGTGACTTTCTGAGAAGTCTAATTTGGGGGAGCCAAAAGCTGATAATATTGTCGTTGGAGGTAGGTTGTTACAAATAGTAACAGAGCCATTGTGTTTATATGTATATTCGAACCTTTTTTGACACAATGCATTTTAAAGCCGCGATGACCATAAACCTATCAGAACTTCGCAATTAAGCGTGCTTCTACGATAGTAGTACTAGGATGGGTGACCTCTTGGGAAGTCTGATTTGAGGGAGCCAAAAGCGGACAATATTGTGTCATTGGAGGTGGGTCGTTACAATAATATTCAGTGCATAGCTTGTTTCTGTATTAGAACTTTGATCAGGTCAAACATGGTCATGGCGTTGGATCATATTTTGCGTTGGTTCAGAACCTTAAGGGTCTGTATGCATAGGAGTAATGGTGCATATCACGTAACAATAACCAGTTTCTTGATGGAAATCATATACATATGATATTTCATGTTTAGATTAATAAACTCTTTTAAGTCCTCTGATTCCATTTCCATGTAAATCGTTTTAAATTTCAATGACTGCAGGAAAATGGGGATGCAAAAGCGAAAGATAATACATCAAGCAAAGTACAGAGTGTGTGAAATGCTTGTTGGCCGGTAACTTCATGTTTGTTATGCCAGAAATGACTATTTGGAGGTTCGTGGACCTGGAAATATTGTTGGTATGCAGATTTCTTTAGAAGTGAAAATGTCTGCAGACTCTTTTTAAGTATACTATAAATCTATATATATACCTATGTATGGAATAGCAGAAATGCATCCAATTTGTAAAGGATCCTTTGTTCAACATCTGGGATCTGGTTAATGCGATTCTCTCCTATTGCAGGAGCTAACTGAACTTGATTGTATGACACTCAATGAGCCATGTAATCTCGTTTCAAGTTGTTTTTTCTTTTCTTTTCTTCTCTCAGCCAAACTTTTCTTTCATGTACTCAATTGAGCTGCCACCTAATTTAGTTTTGGCCAAGTGTTTGGTCTTGTACCTCGGGAACTGTTAATATATTTGTATTGGTATCTCAGTTAAAGACTAAAAATGGAGATGGGATATCCATCCATCTTTCGTCCATAAAATTAGTGGAAGTACACGGTTGCCATTCAAAACATGACACCTGTTTCATGATTTATTCAGATTATTTAACATTTTTTTTTAAAAAAAAAACAAATTAAAAACAGATTGAAAAAAAATATTTTTCAATCTGTTTTTATCGCAAGTGGATTATTGATAATATATATATATATATATTTAAAAAAAAAAATCGAAGTATTAGTAGATATTCTCCCGTGTGTGGGGATGAATGGGTAGAAGCGTCCACATGCTTCAACACCTCATACAACAAATTCTCATCCAGATTCACAAACCCACTTCCTCTTCGCTCTTCCCCCTTCTTCTCCTTTGATGGAGCCCTGGTGAGCAGTGGGTTTGTTCATGCCTCGCTTGTGCTTGGGTATAACAGTCTTTTTCAACTCTCTCTCTCTCTCTCTCTCTCTCTCCCTAAACATAACTCAATGTACTTTGATGATTTTTACATGTGTTATAAACTGTGTTAACAAATATTGTTAAGGAATGACGTTAAGAACTGTACCGAGAAATGTGTTAAGAATTAGTTTTAAAGAAAGATATTGTTTTTAACATAGTTGTTTATGATAATAAAGGTGTTGATGAAGTTAAGCTTTCAATTTTCATATGGTTGTACAAGCAGAGCGGTTATTAACTACTTACTATAAGTAGGTTTAAATACAATTTAGCCCTCCAAATTACCACCCTTTTTCTAGATGGCCCCCTGAACTACTAATGCTTGCACTCTAGCCCCCAAATTATCAATTGCTTGTTTTTTGGTCCTTTCTGTCAGTTTATGTCGTCTAAGTAGATGGAAAACACTACATGTGCATGGCACGTGACTCTGAAGGACAGGAAAATCTGCAAATTCCTTTAATTTTAACATTGAAATTACTAGATTGCCATTCTTGAGAAAAACATTTGTATGAGTGGTTTAGGGCTAGAATATTACAAAAATGCCATTTGGCCCATTCGCCTTCTGGATTCATCGATTGTATCATCTTCGTCGCTGCCTCTTCACGATTCCACCAGAGCTCCGAACGAGACCTCCCAAATGACCCAATGTCGTCGTGCTCGGACGCTCCGGCCGAGATCTCTCCAGAGTTCGGCCTTCTAGACCGGGTATCAACGTGGTGGGTGTTCTGGGTGTCGATGTGTGAGTGCTTTGCGACGTGTGATGATCGTGCTTGGGTATCAACGGTCTAGTGTGTTCCTGTGTTCCTTTCACTGTTGTTCTATTCGTGATGCTTGAAGCAAGTCAAGAAGGCTGGTGCTCTTGATGACATTGTTGTTGTCACTCGTGAGAAGATCAAGATCACTGTTACTTCTGATAGCCAATGTCTTTCTCCCTCATGCAAGCAGCATCAGCATCAACATCCCAACAATCATGCAATCACACCAGAGCGAGGTATCAATTAGCCAATGTCTTTCTCCCTCCAACTTCAGACATCTTCCTACCACAAATATAGACCCACTTTCTCCCCCAACAAACAATGAATATCCAAAAAACAGACAAAATAAATAAATAAATAAAATAAACAGAACAAAATGACAGTTGAGTGTTTCAGTTTTCAGCTGAATATGAGCTTATAACCGTGCCTTCACTGTCAGTCGAAGAGCCAGGCAGTTCATGACGTTCTAATCAAATCTATTTGACATTCTTCATCATGTCTTCATTTGTTTAGCAACAAGGTATCTCCTTAATAAACTTAAAGGTTTTGGTACTACATTAAAAAGTAGCAGATATTTGTTCGGAAAGAGTAGCATATATTTGAAACCAAAGAGTCCACATGTTATGATGAGAAATGAAGAAAGAAAAAGAAACAACAGAGTCTGTATGACATATTTGCCTTGAAAGAAACATAGTCTGTGTTCTTTTGTTTTTTCAAATATGTACTAATGTTTTTTCTGACTCCCATGAAATAGTAACGAACTGTTATACCGAGGTGAGAAAAGAAAAAAGAAAGAAAACCTGCAAAGTACCTGTAAAGTATTGAAGACAGTGGACTCCATGAGAATTCCAATGGCGGAAGGATTGGCGTCAGAATAAGACGACCCACCTATCAAAAACTTACTGAAGGCGCGGAACACCACCGCGGTTTCCGTGCTAGCTGGTGACAACCACTGAAAAGTTGACACAGATACAATACCATCTCCAAATAGCTTCTCCCCAGACTTCCCCGCGTCCAAAGCACTTTCCGATGTCAAGCTCTCCATACATACAGAGCAGAAAGCAAGCAAGTCAAGCTTCAAAGCCTTTAATGAGAGCGAATCAAACACTCTGGGATAGAAGCTCAACCCCATCTCGACGACCATAGCCTTCTTTTTGTTAACCTCTCTGCTGGAAATCAGTTCATTGAAACCCATCAACCAATGAAAACGAGCAACTGGAAGACCAAATTGTATTGTGCTTGTCTCGAAATTAACAAGAGCTGGCCAACAATCTCACCCTCTTGCCTATCGAAGGCATCAGAGAATTGCAAATACAACATCAAAACTACATGGCACAACATTGGATCATAGGAACAGACCATCCCGAAGAACTGCACCTTCAACATGGAGGCCTAGAGATCCAACGCCACCGCCACTGGCTTAATCAACCCCATGAACTCCACCATCCCGCACGAGAAAGTTTGAGATTGCCTCTAGGTGACGACTTGTTCTCAGATGACGGTGACACGGTTGTACGTGTCGACAATGCAGTCATTGTTGGAGAGGTCGAAGGTGATGGCGTTGGAGTTAAGGATAAAATCAAATAAATGATGGGAATTTCCAAGTGTAGGGAGAGGGGTATTTTTGGGTTTTTGGTCTAAAAGAGTCACGTGGCATGCACGTGACTCAGTTTTCGTCTACTTAGACAGCACAAAGTAACCGATGGGGCCAAAAAATAAGCAATTGGTAGTTTCGGGGGCTGGACTGCATGCACTGCTAGTTTGGGGGGTCATCCGGAGAAAGGGTGGTAGTTTGGGGGGCTAAATTATATTTAACCCTTAAAAATAATAATAACTAAAACCGTTTTTAGTTTGGGTAAAACTGGATAAGGTTGTTGGGAATTGTTTTGCAAAAACATATTTGCACAGTGAAAAATAAAATTCTCAATCCAAGATCGAACTTTATGAATAACATGTGAAGAACTATGATAGTTAAAATTAAAATGCAAAGCAGAAACATTTACTTGAAGATCACGTTTACTCATTGGCTTTAGGGCAAAAATTTTCTTTTTGTCGCTCAATGAAAAATGTGTGGTTTCAAGGATAATGAGATTTTCAGATCTTCTCACCAATAACTAATAATAATTGAGAGTATGAGCTCTCAACTTGCTTTTCAAAACTTCAACTTATTCTTTAGAGTTAACTTAAGAATAATATTTCTTAGTAAAAACTAAAGAACTATGTTGATTAGTTTACAATTATTTTTACAAGAGCTACATGCATATTTATTTATAGGATCTGAATACTAGGAGAGAGAGATTTAAGCAATGTAGGATAGGTAGTAGTTGGAATTCTAGTCGTACATGACGTATAGGGCCAGGGACTGGGGTTTATCCTAAGCCCAATCTTTTCACTTGCATCTTATGCACAATTTCTCTCTAGCCCACGTTTTTAATAAATAAAACAAGCTGTCCAATAAATAAAAAGCCTGACCTGGTTAAATTACATCAGCTTGATGAGAGACCCAAAAGGAAAAAAAAAAAAAAAAAAAACTAGCTTAATAGGCTTGTGACCCAGTTATCTCTATAATTGTCACCAGACTCCTATTTAATTACATTTAATTTCGCTAAAGAAATGTAATTTAACTATAGTATTTATTTTTTATCAAATCAATTGATCCATTTGACTTACTTAATATTGACTTTTGATTCCTCTATGAAATCTTTCGTGGCAAAATTAAAGCCAAATATACTGCCACTTAAGTCTACCTCTTTATCCTTGAGTCACTGATTTTATTGTTATTCTCGCACTTGTGAAAAACCCTATCGCATGTAGATAGTATTTTGGTATCTCATACCAAAATCCCCTGTCTAGGGAATGAGAATAACCAATCCATAAAATCTATCTTAAGGATAAATTTCTTGTCATTTTTAAGAAAAAATATTTGGATTCCTTCTTTAAGAAAAAATTTCTCACAATGTTAGATATGATTACCCAACACACTGGGAATGTTGACCCAAGATAAGGTCTCATCCATAGATGTATCAAAGCAACCTCAATTTCACATTTGACTACACGATCCTCTTAGAATTTAGAATCAATATCATAAGTAGTCTTTAAGGAGTTATTGTCTTTCCATAGTGACAGTATCTTTTATGAAAGACAACTCAAGGGCATAATTGTAATGTCCCACCCTAAATTCAAGAGTGAGATGATTTTTTATTTTATTTTTCTCAATCATCCATGAGACGCTACTTATACAACCTTAAAATTATTAACGCAGAGAAAAACCTGTAATAATTGCTGCATTTGAATCGACAAAATAAACATACCAAATGAACTAACCAGAGTTGCTAAATCTAACTCAATGTCAATACATCTCAATTTACTATTACAAGGTACAAGTCAGTACAACATATTGTTTATTAAACATGTAAAACTCACTACAACATAAAGAGAGACTGACTTAGGCTAAGTCAGTGCCTCACCAGACATCATCTCGAAGGAATCCCTTCGATGACCTCTAAGCTCACACACGATCTACGACACAACACCCAAACCTGCAACAGAACAACATCTTCGCAATTGTGGTGATGGCCACGTCCGCATAGGTGGAATGATGAGTCTACGGTCTCAACAGTATGAAACTCACCAAGTTTTCGTACTGAGCCGACATTTCTTTCTTTCACTCATAAGTTTACAATAACAGCTACCATTAGCATAATACTTTATTTTTAAACATTTCGTAGCTGATAAGGTAAACAATGACGTTTTATAAACAAGCAAGATCATACTATGTAGCTGTGAATATATATAAGTTTTCCAATCTCCTACATAGAAGCACAAATATATAACCCATTTACACTATATGATTTATACGTAGTTGTGAACATATATACATGTTAGGGATCATGCACGTACAAAGTAGGCGCATCAGAAAACTGATCCCAAGAAAAATTTTGCTTCAAGATAAACAAGGCTAGGTAAAACAAATAAACATGTACGGTGTACTTACAATCGAATTTGGCCCCTCCTAGGCATTTAGGGCTATTTGATTTTGGTTGAGATTCTCCTTGCATGGTGAATGATGAAGAATAGGTTCTTGATGTTCTTCGGGTTCTTGATTAAACCCCCAGATCTTCTCTTTGATGATTGAATATGACCATGAGTGTAGAATCACAAACTATTGATACAATGAATTGGTAAATTATGCTTCATTATGTCCTTCTATTTATAGACTTGGATTTACAGTAATGATAGGGTTAGGAGATAAACTAGAGCTGTAGCAGAGATATGATTGGAGTCATAGTAGAACTAGAACTCCAACTCCTATTCTATAGGGTGCATGACCAAGGGGAGTGAAATTAATGAATTAATGAATCAATCCATGTGATGTACTTATTTATTACATATTACCACTCCATGGAATCATTCTGTAGTTGAACCAAAGTCAATATACTGTTACTTTGTTCACTACCTCTTTTCCTTGATAACCTGATTTAATTACATGATATATCATTTTTATACTTGTGTGAGATTTCATCTCACCTTCCACAAAACAAAGTTTCAATAAATACCACTGAAACACTCAGGCTCAAGCTTTAGGATAATCATTCTCATTAAATCTACATCAAGGGGAATATTCATTATCACTTTGTTCTATGACAAAGGATTTGGATTCCTTTTTGAAGAAGGTGATCCCACAATGCTACACGGCGATCACCCAATGCACAGATATGTTGACCATTAATTTGATCTCATTCTCATACATCAAAGTGACTTACACTTTACATCTGAGTTCACAATCTTATCAGGATTTAGAGTAACTGTTATTAGTCGTCGTGCACGCACATCATTTACAGTGTTGAAAGAATGATGATTCATGTAGTCTGTTCGGTGCATGTCACTCCCTTGCTCTTACTCCAACATATCAACCCAAAACCCTATTTGCTTATTCTAATCAAGATAGATCATTAAAGTTGACATGTTATAGTCTAGATGGATTTCCCAGTTCCATTTACGACTATGAACAATCTTTTATAAATTACAAGGACCTATGACTCTGATCTTCTGTGTGATAATCTTATTACACACACCATAGTCAAATACAATGTAACTTAGGGACCTTACACGTATATAATATGAAAATATTCAAACATATATGTACATGTAAAACAATAATGTATATGTCCAATGTTCAATATTATACAATTATAAAAAAATAACATCAATGCAATTAGAGTTTTGGACCAGTCCCAACAATCTCCCACGTGTCATTAATTCCAATTAGACACTTATCTGTAATCCATATTCATGAAGTGAAAACATCCAATGTTTCACCAAAGGAAGTAACTAGTGAACAAGATATATATAACAGAATTTAGTCACAATAGAATCACTCCACCTTATTATCTACCTGAGAGACTCTCCTAAAGAGACATCTTCTCACTTGAGATAACTTTTATGTCTCATTGAGTCGCAAAACACACTTAGTCTAGTATGGAGCTAATAACCTTTTATTGTTATACTTCTCCAACTAACTGTCTTACCTACAAAAGTAACCACATTTACTTTTTAGGCAAAACTCTATGATATCTTGTCAGTAATCAATTCATCCAATGTTTAAATTTTGACAGCTGATAGTACTCCTACATCATCATCAATGATATGGATCCTATCAATTTTGTGTATTACCATTTTACTTGATATCTCTCGTACTCATGGCTATATCATAGTCTTGATCTAACATTTAACTTCTTATATCAAACTTGATATTCCAAAACTAGGATGTATGCATAAGTTCAACAAAGTACTTTTGCATCTTGCATATTACATGCCTCTAGATCTTTGCCAAAACATTTTGTCTGACTGTATCATTCACATACATCCGTCATGGTGATTATCTCAAAATAAACAACTTTAAACTTTAATCTCGAATAGAGGTCAATCATGGTTACAGGTGAAGTATTTTCTCATAGTAGATCACTTTCTTTATGAAAAACATTTTTAACCACCATTGCTTCGAAGGTTTTATCCTTCCTGTCTATTCAACCTTTACTTGTAAACTCAATTACAACATCTGAGTTTCAATGCTGTTAGGCACCTTTACAAGTAGTTAAACTTGGTTGGAATTGTTGGAACTGGTGTCCAAAACTTCAATTGAATTACGTTGCTTTTCTATAAATTGTATAATATTGAACATTGAACTATATATATATATATATATTATAGCTTTGCAGGTATAATATGTTTGAATATTTCATATGATATACATGTAAGTTCCCCAAGTTATATTGTATTTGACTAAGGTGTGAGTAATGAGATTATCACACAGAATATCATAGTCATAGGTCCTTGTAATTTATAAAAGATTGTTCATAGTCGTAAATGGAATTGGGAAATCCATCTAGACTATAACATGTCAACCTTAATGATCTATTTTGATTAGGAGAAGCAAGAAAGGCTTCGGGTTGATATGTTGGTGTAAGTGTAAGGTAGTGCCATGCACCAAACAAATTACGTGAGTCATCATTCTTTTAACACTATGATTAAGAATGATGTACGTGCACAACGACTTATAACAGTTACTCTAAATTCTGAGAGGATTGCGAACTCAAGTGTGAAGTGTAAGTCACTTTGATGTAAAAGAATGAGATCAAATCATTGGTCAACACTTCTCATTGGTCAACACTTCTGTGCGTTGGGTAATTGCATGTAGCATTGTGAGAACACCTTCTTCAAGAAGGAATCCAAATCCTTTGTCATGGAACAAAGCGATAAGGAATATTCTCCTTGATGTAGATTTAATGAGGTTGATTATCCTAAAGCTTGGGCCTAAGTGTTTCAGTGGTATTTACTAAAAATTTATTTTGTGCAAAGTAAGATGAAAAACTCACAAGGTACAAAAATGATATATAATGTAATTAAATCAGGAGTGTCAAGGAAAAGATGTAGTGAACTAAGTAACAGTGTATTGACTTTGGTTTGACTATGGAATGATTCCACGGAAGGGGTAATATGTAATAAATAAGTATGTTTTAGGGATTGATTCATTAATTTGAAAATACATATTAGAGTGCAGTCACATTTGTTTAGTGGAATCAATTGTGATTAAATAGGTCGTGTGGTATTGTCACAGACCTATTTAAAGCTATTGTATTTTTTCCTTTATGTCCATTTTTGAGTTGATATAAATTGACCAGCTACTATAAGCCTATGTTATGTATTTATTTATGTTGGATTGTTTTATTTAATAAAATATGGGCCGAAGGAATATGATTCCTAAGTGGCTCATTACTCAGAAATAATTGGGCTCATGAATTAATTTCTATGGACTTAAGCAGTTAAAGAGCTATGGGTTCTCGGAATTAATTCCCAAGGCTTAAGTAGAGAAAAAGGAGCATTGGGCCTTAGGGATAAAACCCAAGCCCATGCTGAAAAATACGTAGTAATTTGCTAAGGTTAAAAACCTAGTCCTAGACGCATGGGGAGGTAGTCGAACCAAAGTCATCGAATGATTCCGTAGCCCTTCATAACCTGATTTAATTACATGATATATTGTTTTTGTACCTTGTGAGATTTCATCTCACCTTGCACAAAACAAACTTTCAGTAAATACCACTGAAACATTAAGGCTCGAGCTATAGGATAATCATTCCCATTAAATTTACAAGAAGGGAAATATTCCTTATCACTTTGTTCGATGACAAAGGATTTGGATTTCTTCCTGAAGAAGGTGTTCCCACAATGTTATATGCGATCACCCAATGCACAGATATGTTAATCACTGATTTGATCTCATTCTCATACATCAAAGTGACCTACACTTTACATTTGAGTTCACAATCTTCTCAAGATTTAGAGTAACTGTTATAAGTCGTCATGCACCAACATCATTCTTTATCAAGGTGTTTAAAGATGATGACTCACGTAGTCTATTCGATGCATGGCACTACCTTGCTTTTACACCAACATATCAACTCAAAGCCTTACCTAGGGTTAGCATGTTGGGTTCGGTTTGACCCGTCAACCCGTTTAGGCCAACCTGAACTCGACACGATTAGCTAAACGGGTTGATACTTGAAACCCGAACACGACACGTTTATAAACCAGGTAACCCAACACGACATGCTTGACCCATTTAGCTAACGGGTCGTGTCAACCCAAATGACTCGATTTTTTTTTTTAGGGATTTTTTTTTCCCCAAAAGAATAAGAGCATACAGTGAGCAACTAGCACAAGCCAGAAATAGCTTAATAACTAGACACATAAGAGGAACTTTAAGCATAACTACTCATCAGACTCCTGTTATTGCTTGAGAATCTCGGCACAGCTAGACAAGGCCTTGCCTTCATGAAGCCCATTGCATTGGCAAAATGATTGACCAATCAGAGAATACCAAAGCTACAGACTACAATCACTCTTCTTCACTAGATTTCCCCATTTCATTATTTCAAAGCTTTTGTACCTCCTCATACACACCATATTACGAAATTAAAACACTCAAACAAAAATCCGTTTCTACTTTCTAGCAGACAATCTAAAAAATTGGGATTTTAAAATCAAATTAGATGATTCCCAAACTTTGCCTATAACTATACATCAAACATTGTTAGGAGCCATGTATAATGTATTTCCAAATGAAAATTAAATGACTTCTAATTTACCGTGTGCGTGTGCAACGTGTAACAAAATATCAAAAGTGCGGAATTAAAGGAGACAAATATTTTTTTAATGAAGTGGAAACTCAATTAAGAGAAAAATCACTCCGGGGCAGCCAAACCCAGGAAATCTACTATCAGAAGACAAAGCTAGTACATAGATAGTAACACTCACATACCCGATGCAGCAATCGTATCTAGCACTTTGACACATAACCCAACATGAACGCCTTCCAACCAAGTTTCCTACTTGAAGGGGTCTTCTATGGATTCCTTTACCTTAGGGCTCCTTCGTAAGATAGACTTCAGTTATGAGCACAGCAACAATACACAACGGCAACGACTTAAGGGCTAGCGGATCTTCACAATTTCTCCCTAAAATATACTCTCTAAGCTATGAAGAATTCAATACTGAATTCTGTAAATTGTACATGCCTAAAGACCTCTATTTATAGGCTAAGAAGACCTAAAATGAGTCTGTCTTTGATTTCTCTAGCGGCAATTGGACGCAAGTTGAGGCCATCCTGACGGACATTGTGTAATCGACTTTCCATAACGTGCTTCACGCAATACCATATCAGGGCCGCATCCGGACGGTGTTCGAATGATTGGACTTCTGCTGCATGTAAATACCATAATAAGGACCACGTCCGGATGGTGTTGCCCTAACGTCCGGACGATTGCAATTCTTCTCAACATCTTGCCTTATCAAGGATAGTTTCCGGATGGTATTGCCCTGTCGTCCGAACGGATGTAGCTGTCTTCCCATATTTGTGTCTAAAAAGGAAATTGGATTTCTTGCCGAACACTGATGAGCGTCCAAACGTGTTGCCATGATGTCTGAACGGATGCAACCTTGAACTGTTCGAGACTTCTGGACACTGATGGGCGTCCGGACGCATGACTGGGCCGTCGGGACGGAATCTTGGGATCCGACTTGTCTGAGTTGGAATCTGCACAGAATCTTCTTTTGAGCATTTTGAACCACTTTTCTGAAATGAAAACTATAAAATAAATGGCATCCTTGATTATGTAGCAATATTACATAAATGTGATTTTGTCAAACAGAATGCAGCCAATCATTAACTAACAAACTCCCCATTCAGCCATTCTGGAACAAAAATAACATGACCAGTTTTAAAAATACATTTTCGGTCCAAAACAAAAAATACTCCCCCTTTTTGTCTCAAAATGACAAAGGGTAATCAAAAAGCGTATAGAAAAACCAGCTAACAAATTACTCCCCCTTAATGTCTTATCATGACAAGGGTAAACAGAGTAAAAACACCCCAGAGTTATAAAGTTTTACAATTATCCAAAACAGTAAAATGAAAATGTCTCAAAATAAATCAACAAAACACAAAAAAAAATAAAATAAAAATCAATCCTCATCATCAGGATGATGGTGCTGGAGACACTCTTGGATGTCAAGCTGGCACTGCTCAACTCTAGTACTGATAGAGCGGACCTCCCGCTGAATAGAGCTGACATCCCCTTGAATAGAGCTCAATGCAGCCATAATTTGAGCAAATCCTGCATCATAAAGTGGAAGTGGATGAGCAGTCTGAGAAGAGGAAGCTGCTGCATGCTAATCATCCTGACCTGGAGGAGGTTGATGAGCTACGCCTTGACCTTCGAACCGCAACTGAGCATTTGACTTCATGAGAGTCTGACTACCAAGAGGATCCTGCACTCTCTTCAAGGGCTTTGTAGAGACGTCTATCTGAGACTGAACAATGAGCTTCGTGATCAAGCATGCAAAAGGAAGCCCTATAGAGTGTTCATCTCTCATCTCCAACATAAGGTTGAGGATGTACTTATATAAGCAAAAGGGTATCCTCATACACAGAGCATACAAAAACTGAGCCCTTTTCAACACAAGCTCTGCGTGCTGTGGGCCAGAGATTATGTAAAACAATTTTTGCAAGTAGCTGGTGTGGGGTAGAGAAAGCACCTATCTTAATAAAAGCATGAGCTCCCTCAGCTGATCCAATGAAGGAGGCTCTACTACCTCAATGAAAGGATTGGCAGAAATAGGTAGAACTGGAACATCAATGATGACACTAATGACCTGAGTATCAATCTGAATGACGTCTTGATGTGGTCTTTTGTTTACCAAAATATATCAATAATAAATAACCACTCGCAATAGAACGAATCCTTGTAAGATAGGGCTATATTGAGGGTGTTGAACCTCAAGGACTGCGTAAGTGTTGCTATCAAGTTTTTCAAGATTAAATATAACTTAATTAAAAAAAGTTTGATTTTTGTTTTCTAAAAATAAATACATAAATGTGAAAGACATAAATGTAAATAGAGTAGGGAAGAGAGAAAGAATAGGGGATTGATTTCACCACTTACTGCATAGCAATGGTCAATCATAAATTAACAAGGGAAATTCATACTATGGATGACATAGGGCTTGTCTCACTCGAGTAGTCAAGAAATTACCTCTAAAGAATAAGTATAACCCATCTTCAGTTGGCACAGACCGTCCACCTAACCATTAAGATGTGGTACGACCTGTCTTTCCTAGGTATGGATTAGCTACGTCTTTAATAGGATACACACAATCAATGGAATAGTATAACCCATCATTATTTGGTACGAACTGTCTACCTAAATTACACTAAATTAGGGTGTAGTACAATCCATCTTCCCTAGGCATGACCTATCTAACCCTCTTGATCATATGTCAATTAAAACCGTTATATAACGATCATTCACATAATCACAGAAAATATGAAGGATTGAGTTCAATCAATATAAAAGACTTTCTAAGACAAGATAAGAAATTCATAATGATTGAATATAAACATTAAGATCAATTCTCACAGTTATATAACTATCATGCATATAGAAAATCCTAAATTAAAATATAATTAAACCATTGTTATTGGAAAGGGCTACATCAACACCCTAGTACAAATTTAGTCACTCATCGTGGTGCTGGGATAGCCTTCTGCCATGGTCTTCTCCTCTTCAACTTGTCAAGCCTCCGAGAAGAATTTTCTGTCTAAAGCTAAGCACAAGCACCCATTCTCTTGAAGTTTAATGGTCTATTTATAGAGATTAGGAGATGCCTAAAAGCCCTAGAAATCCAAGAAAAATTGGAACTTAGTTTCTTAATCTAAGTAGGAGATTGAAACTTCAATCCAAGTAGGAAAAGGATTCCAAATTCGTCCAGAATTGCGGTCTTTTATTGCGGGGCTATTTTGGCATAGTAAACGTCCAAATTATTATTTATAACATATTTTTTTTCATTTTTTGTTAGCTTTCCAACGCCACCAATTTCATTGCAATCTGATATCTGAGCCGAAAGTTATGATTAATACACTGAGACATGTGCAAAATCCAAATTTGAATCCAATCCGATTTTGACTCTCAGTGGAGAAATTTTGATTTAATCTTTCACTTGATTTGATTAAACTTAACCACATCATATAGGTCTTTTATTATGATTGGTTAAGCTTAAACATATCTTCTAGGTCTTCTCAAAGTGTGCTTTAAGCTCAAAGTTAATGGAATTAATTGCATCTTTAATTATTTAAAACCTAAAAACAATAAAACAACATAAAATCAAACAAATAACAATGCTAAGAAATTAACATATATAAGTTAAGGGGCTTGAATGTGCAACATTCGACGCTTATCACGTGCCCCTGAACTGAAGTCTGAAGTATGATCCCATGGTTCTCATCTTGAATCACCTTCAGGTACCCATAAAACTCTCTCATCAGCCTGGGATATACTGTGCATGCACAGTTGTAAAGATATCCCCAATGATTGTCTCAAATGATATCAGCAATGTAATCCAGGGGAGTTACCATAATATCTGCTCTGAGTACATTCCTCTCTAGAATAGCCTTCCTGTTCTCCATTTTTGCTAAGGAGGCAGCTTGAGTCTCTTCTGTCCTCTGTCAGACCCTGCATTGAGAACTGCCTGCAGACATGGTTCTGCAAAACAAATATCCACAAAGATGAAAAAACAATATTACCAATAAAATTTTATTAGTCCCACAGAAAATTTTGGCATTATGATGGCAGTAAAATGGACTTCCCAAAAATTAAATACACAATAAATATCCCAAAAACAGTCCAAATAACTGACAGAACAAAAATCTCAATCTCAGTAGCAGAAAAAACAAACAATTTATGCAATATTTATCTCAAACATATTCCACAAAAATAATATTCCAACAGTTAATAAAATTGAAAAGACATAAGAAAAATATCAAGGTACTTGGAATGAAGATAAAACTATAGTAAAGGACAAAGAAAAGGTTGAGGACTCGTGAGATAGCATGAGAAAATCGCACAAAAAGCCAAAACTAAAGGAAAAAATCGTGAAAGCAAAAGGCATGTGTGGTGCTAGAGAGAAAGACGTGTGGTTTTAAAACCTATAGGGTACCCGTTCGGACGCGCAACTTACTTGTTCAGACGGCCATTGCCAAATCAGTACTTGGCAGAACCGTGCGTGCCCGAAAGTGTCACTTAACTGTCTAGACGACTAGGCTGCATGCGTCCGGATCCGAGAGGATGACTGTCTAGACGCTTCACACAGAAAATCTGAAACTGAAGGAAAGTTTGCAGAAAAATATATACCCCTAAAAATTGCTTTAGAATATGCATGTCGATTCAACTGATAACATAGTCAAATAACATTTCAAAAATATGCAAAGATATAATTGAGAGTTAAGTATTCAATAAGCATAAATTTCCCTGTAGATAGAAATTTTAAATAGATTACTCAATTCATGCAATGTGTGTGTGTGTGAAAGCTTTCTCAATATGGTATGAAGTTCGCTGATATGAATTTAAAGCAACTGAATTTTCTAAACAAGAGAGAAAATCAATGATAGATTAGTCAAAAGTCAAACCTTATTTTACTAGGGCCTAGCCACCCTCATCTGATACACTCCCCCTAAGCTGCAACACTTTTTCTTTTATTTAGTCCTTTAGTGACCGTTTATTTCCGCAATGATTTGGTCACTGACTGTATCTTTAGGGACAAGTTTAAGAACAGATTTATAGCACAATAAGCAGTGGATCTTTTTTATTTATCCGTATTTATTGATTTTTAATGCTTTTTATCACTTGGTGCTACAACCTAGAAAGAATGCCTGAATTTTTAGGTTCTAGGTTCAACTAGCAAGTTAGTCAATTTGATTATCTTCACAAAAAAAAATCATTCCCTTATTAAAATTTCCAGAAGCTAAAAAACAGAGAGGAAAAAAATGTACCTTAGGGGAGCTTTGGATAGTGCACAATATTTTTCAACGCATGAGAAAAGCAACTATCTATCATTAAGATGCAACATAAAAACTTAGTAGATATCAAGCATAAACTCTCAATCATATATAAGCATATTCAATCAATGCACAATGAACTGAGGTAAAAAGACACGCAATATCTGAAAAGCTATCAAAAGAAAAAAATATAAAATTTCTGCATCTTCTCCCCCAATTATTATTATTATTATTATTATTATTATTATTATTATTATGTTGAAAAATAAGACAAAAAAACAATAAAAACATTCTAGATGAAAATAAACACAAAAACACCTCCTAGCATGTGTGATAAAATCAAACCTGTTCACACAAAAGGTTTAGAATTTACCAAGACAAAAAAACAGCAGCCTGATGTGCTTTTTCTGTCATCCCCAAATAGTACCTGCAGAACTTTCTCAAGACAACAAGAGAAAATATAGGGGATACAATAAATGGTTCCTAGAATGCAGGGCATGAATAAGGTGTGACATGATAAACAATACAATGCAATGTAAACATACCTAAGATGCACTAGGATTTAGGAACCAAAATTCTAGGCATGGTGAGACTTCACCTTTACTAGGAGTGAATGGTCTCATCATTCTTGATCCATACCTATTTGACCCGTGGAGGCGGTTTGCGGGTCTTATCAATATTGGTCATTCTCATTAGCATACCTTGCATCAGGCTCAGCAACCCCTCATAGTCATGGTTGCTATTGGGCTTCTGCGGCTTTCTCTTGTAGCACCTTGATTTTTTCTACTTTAGTTTGCCATTCTGATTGGCAGGAACAAACTTTTGTTGATGTCGTGGAGCCTGATGTGCCGCAGGAGGTAGAGTGTTTGATGTAGCTCTTGTTGGCAGCTCCCTCTAAACCTTCGACTTCTGAGCCTAGAGCTGTGGACATTTGGGTCGGATGTGATCGGTTATGCCACAGTGATGACAGGTGGGTATGCTTCTTTTTTTTGAATGCTTCTTGACAGTCTCTGCAGATTTTAGGTTAGTATATTTACAAATAACACTATCCTTACCTTTTATATGTCTCATATGTGGAGAGACATATTTGGATGAGAAAGATTTTTCAACTTTACATTTCCTCGGAACATCCTGCTTAATCAAAGATCTGTGGGTTTTTAACAGAAAACAATTTGGTCTAATGTGACCAACCTTCCCACAATTATGACACGTAAGGACAAACTTACCATGGGCTTGTGTACTTCTATCTTTGGATTTAAATTATCACTAGAGAATTTTTTCAAGAGATCTTTAGATTCTTTTAATTTATTCTCAAGTGTATCAATAATGTCAAATAGTATGGTATTCTCAGATTTCAAAGAGTCAATCAAGGCATGTGATTCAGATAATTTAATGATTAAAGACTCTTTTTCTTGCTTAACATTTTTGAGCTATTTATTGGAATTTTTAGAATTTTTACTCAATTTAAGAAAATTATCAATAAGCTCAATATCAGAATTCTCTTCAGATAACATAAAAGAATTCATGATAAAATAAGTCAACAAAAAATATGGATCACACTCAAGAATTTAATCTAACAGAGTGTACCATGCTTTGATACCAATTGAAAATTAAATGACTTCTAATTTACCGTGTGTGCGTGCAAAGTGTAACAAAATATCAAAAGTGCAGAATTAAAAGAGACAGATATTTTGTTAAAGAAGTGGAAACTCATTAAGAGAAAAACCACTCCAGGGCAGCTAAACCTAGGAAATCCACTATTAGAAGACAAAGCTAGTACATAGACAGTAATACTCACATACTCGATGCGACAATCAAATCTAGCATTTTGATTTGTAACCCAACGTGAACGCCTCCCAACCAAGTCTCCTACTTGAAGGGGTCTTCTATGGATTCCTTTACCTTAGGGCTCCTCCCTAAGATAGACTTTAGTTATGAGCACAACAACAATACACATTGGCAACGGCTTGAGAGCTAGCGGATCTTCACGATTTCTCCCTAAAATATACTCTCTAAGCTATGAAGAATTCAATATCAAATTCTATAAATTGTACATGCCTAGAGGCCTCTATTTATAGGCTAAGAAGACCTAAAACGAGTTTGTCTATGATTTCTCTAGGCGGCGTCCGGACGCAAGCTGGGGCCGTCTGGACGGACAACTGTGCAACCGAATTTCCATATCACGCATCACGCAATACCATATCAAGGCCGCGTCCAGATGGTGTTGCCTTAGTGTTCGGACGGTTGCACTTCTATTGCAGGTAAATACCATAATAAGGACCGCGTCTAGACGATGTTGCCATGACGTCAGAACGGTTGCAATTCTTCTCCATGTCTTGCTTTATCAAGGATAGCGTCTGAACGGTGTTGCCCTGTCGTCCAGTTGGATGCAGCTGTCTTCCCATATCTGTGTCTGAGAAGGAAATCTGATTTCTTGTCAAACATTGATGAGCTTCCGGACGCGTTGCCGTGACGTCTGGACTGATGCAACCTTGAACTGTTCGAAACTTCTAGACACTAATGGGTGTCCGGATGCATGATTAGGCCGTCCTTCCGGAATCTTGGGATCCGACTTCTCTCAGTTAGAATCTACACATAATCTTCTTTTGAGCATTTTGGACCACTTTTCTGAAATGAAGACTCTAAAATAAATGGCATCCCTGATTTTGTAGCAACATTACATAAAAGAGATTTTGTCAAACAGAATACAACCAATCACAAACTAACACCAAACAAATCAAACCTAGTATTTTGTGTGTGTCTGTGTGTGAGTGACACACAAAGAGAGAGAGAGAGAGAGAGAGAGAGAGAGAGAGAGAGAGAACCTCACAAGGCTGTGGCTTCACGCCTCACTGTCCTGGGCTGGACGAGGACGATAGGGACATCGAGGAGTCACGACTGGGGAGCCATCAATGATGGTAATGCAGAATTAGAGAGACAAGAGGAGAAAGCCACAGACGACAATAGCTTTGAAGAGGACGTGAGGAAGAAAATGTTTTACAAAACTAATTAGGGTTAGGTTAGAAGTGTTTTAGACGTGTATCTGTTTGTTTGTTTTTTTTTTTTTTTTTTCTTGTTAACGGGTCAACCCGTTTGACCCACGGGTTGACCAGTTTATGACACGAGCCCAATTAATATAAATTCAAGCCCTATAACTTCTTGTCGTGTTCATGTCAAGTTCACGGGTCATGTAAAACATTGTCAACCTTATCCCTACATGCTTCTCTTAATCAAGATAGATCGTTAAGGTTGACATGTTATAGTCTAGATGAATTTCTTAGTTCCATTTAAAACTATTAACAATCTTTTATAAAATACAAGGACCTATGGCTATGAAATATTCTGTGTGATAATCTCATTACTCACACAATAGTTAAATACAATGTAGCTTAAGGACCTTACACGTATTTAATATGAAGATTTTCAAACATACATGTACATGTTAATTCATAATGTATATGTCCAATGTTCAATATTTTACAATTATAGAAAAGTAACATCAATGCAATTTGAGTTTCAGATACCAATCCCAACAGTACATATTCCAATCTCCCGCTTCGAAGCAAATACATATACAACATACCATATATTTAGCCTAGTATGAGATTGGAAAGACTGATAAGATGGAAATCAAAACAGAAGTATGCTTGTTTGTTTGATCCTAAAGTTAAGAATGTGTTTATTACTACAAACGTTGAATTCCTTGAGGAGGACCATATAAACAAATTCAGACCATAGAGTGGGGTGGTTCTAGAGATGATGCTAGAAGTTGTTAGTTTGTGATTGGCTGCATTCTATTGGACAAAATCATTTCTATGTAATGTTGCTTTTTAATCAGGGATACAGTTTTATTCAGATTCTTCTATTCAGAGATGTGCTTCAAGTAGATTCTGCACATATTCCAAGTCAGAGAAGTCGGATCCCAAGATTCCATCCTGACAACCCTGTCAACCATCCGGAAGCTCATCAATCAAGCAACATCCATCTGGACGACGTGGTTATTTCGTCCAAACTCCCATCAGGGTCCAGAAGCCTTGAACAGTTCAAGGTTGTATCCGTTCGAACGTCTCAGCAACACGTCCGGATGCCATTCAATGTTCGACAAGTAAAATGATTTCCTTCGCAGACACAGATATGGGAAGACAGCTGTAACCGTCTGGACGACACGTTTACACCATTCGGACGCTATCCTTGATAAAGCAAGACGTGGAGAAGATTTGTGAGTTCGAACGACAAGTCTACACCGTCCAGACACCAGTCCATATTATGGAAATTACGTGCAGCTGAAGTGCAACCGTCTGGATGCTAGGGCAACACCGTCCGGACGCGGCCCTATTCAGGAAAGAATATCAGCGCTTTTCGAAAGTCAGTTGCATAGTTCTCTGTCTGGATGCCGCCTAGAGAAAATCCTATCAGACTTGATTTAGGTCTTCTATAGCCTATAAATAGAAGCCTCTAGGCATGTAATTTGTAAGAATTCGGTATTGAATTCCTTAGAGCTTAGAAAGTATAATTTAGGAGTTATTGTGCTGATCAATTTGCTCTCAAGCCATTGTTGTTGTGCTGTTCTTGTGCTCGCATTGAAGTCTATCTTAGGGAAGAGCCCTAAGGTAAAGGAATCCATTGTAGACCCCTTCAAGTAGGTGAATTGGTTGGGAGGCGTTCACATTGGGTTACGTGTCAGAGTGCAAGATACGATCACTGCATAAGGGTATCTGAGTGTTACTGTCTTGTTACTAGCTTTGTCTTTTGAATAGTAGATTTCCTGGGTTTGGCTACCCCGAAGTGGTTTTTCTCTTAATTGAGTTTTCACTTCGTTAACAAAATATGTCATTTGAATTTCGCATTTTGAAATTTTGTTACATGTTGCACACACACACGGTTATATTAGAAGTCTCTTTATTTTTCAATTGGTATCAGAGCTTGGTACACTTTGTTTAGATTTATTTCTTGAGTGTTATCCTTTTGACTTCTATTTTATTTTACCATGTCTCAAATTAATGACCGTTCCTGCCTTTGATGGCACGAACTATGGCTATTGGAAAGCTCGTATGTGTTTCTTTTTAAAATTCATTGATTGTTGGAAAATTGTTGAAACTGGTTGGACTGAGCGAGTGGATACAAATATTGAGCTTGTAACTGAAAAGAACACATGACTTGCCAATGACAAGGCCCTCCATGCTCTATGCCAAGCTCTTTCACCGTCTGAATTTGCTAAAATTTCCAACTGTGGAACTGCTCAAGAAGCATAGCAAATCTTAGAAACAACATATGAAGGCACGAAACTTGTTAAATTTGCCAAACTTCAAATGCTGATTTCTAGATTTGAAGAGATTAAGATGCCTGAAGATGAGACATTCAGAGAGTTTTACTCTAAGATGAGTGACCTAAGGAACTCAATGGTGAATCTTGGGAAGTCCGTCTCGGATGTAAAACTCATCCAAAAAATTATAAGATCTTTGCCTGAGTGTTTCAGAATCAAGGTGACTACCTTTGAAGAAAGCAAAGATTTAGAAGAGATTAAGATTGAAGAGTTGGTGGGATCTCTTCAAACCTATGAGCTTTCCCTGCCTCCAGTCAAGAAGGTGAAGACTATTGCCCTCAAGGCATCTAAGAAGAAAACCAAAGTCTCATATGAAAAGGACTCTAAGAAAGAAGAAGATGCAGTGGCAATGCTGGCCAAGAATTTCGGAAGATTGATGAAAAATGATAAATTCAAGAAGAAATTCTCTGAAAGACTGAAGAAGGCCCCCAAGAGTTTGAACCTGGAGAAGCTGAGAAGAAACACACAAGAGGCCCTAGATGTTTTGAATGCTTAGACTTTGGGCATATAGGGCTGACTATGGGAACCTAAAGAAGGGAAAAGGGAAGGCCTACAATGTGACTCTCAGTGATGAGTCCGAAAAAGAAGAATCTCCTGCTCAAGATCAGTTTCTAGCCTTTGTGGCTCCAGATGAAGAAGATGAGGATTCTTACTACTCTGAGCACAATGATTAAGACGGGGAAGAACTCAAAGAGGCCTATAAAGTCCTCTATGTAGAGTTCGAGAAGTTGATGGAGACATGTAAGCAACACATTCATGAGCTAAATAGTTTACAGACTGATAAGAGTTTTGCTATTGCTCAAGCTACAAGATCCAGATGAGATGCTACTGGAGACACAGCTACAGCTGGAGAGGGGTCACTGATGAGAAGCTAACCCATATGTTGTCAATCCAAAAGAGCCCAACAGACAAGACCGGACTCAGGATTGTAGCTCCTCCCTCTTACATTCCCTTTACCTCTAGGACTGTTTTTGTCAAGCCCAAAGTCCCCAAGCCACCACTCACAGTTGTGGACAAAGGAAAGGAAATAATTGGTGGAGATATTTCGGTCACTCAAAAGCCCCCTGCCATTAGATGACCTCCTATATGCCACCATTACGGCTTAAGCAGTCACATTCGACCCCAGTGCTCTCTTCTCAAAGCTTAGAGATCAAAGGTCAAGAGAAAGGTGCCAAGACAAGCAAATTTTGGCACTAGACCTTTGGTCCAGCATCAGGCTTCACGGCATCAAGCTCCCCAGTATCAAGCTCCATGGCATCAGGTTCCAAGGCTCTAGGCCCCACGACGTCAGGCTCCTCGGCATCAGCGGCATCAATAGAGATTTGTTCCAGCCAATCAGAATGGCAAGACTAACAAATCAAGGCACTTCATAAAGAAGCCGCAGAAGATTGAGGATGATCAATTCTATAGGGAGTTGCCTATATGATGCAGAGTATGATACAGTGGATGGATCATCAAATGAAGTCCTGTCAAGGGGGAATGGACTCACCTAGTTGATGATGGTACACATGCCTAGGATTTGGTTCCTAATCCTAGAGCATCAGGTTTGATTGCATTGCATTATTCTCTACATGTCATATCTTTGTTTGCCTTGTAATTTAGGAACCATTGTTATTTGCCCCCTATTTCTCTTGAGAAAATTTTACAGGTATTATTTGGGGATGACAAAAAAAGTACGTCGGGCGACTGTTTTTCTGTATTGGTAATTTTGATCCCTTCTCTTTGAAGACAGGTTTGATCTTACCATATGTTAGGTTTATGATTGTCTATTTACCTTTGTAGCATGTTTTTATTGGTTTTAATAAAAAAAATAAAAAAATAAAAAAAATTGGGGGGAGAAGATGCAGAAATTTTATTTTTTTTCTTTTCTTGGCGTTTCAGATATTGCATGTGTTTTTGCCTGATATCTCAGTTCATTGTGCATTAATTGACTATGCTTATATATGATTGAGAGTTTATGTCTAATATCTGTCAAGTTTTCCTATGCATCTTAATGCTAGATAATCACTTTTCTCATGTGATGATTTTGCGCACTATCCAAGGCTCTCCTAAGGTACAATTTTTTTTCTCTCTCTGAATTTTTGCTTCTGGAAATTTTGATGAAAGAGATTTTTTTTGTAAGATAGTCAAATTGACCAACTCATTAGTTGAACCTAGAACCTAAAAATTATAGCATTCTCTCTACGTTGTAGCACCAAGTGATAAAAAGCATTCAAAAATCAATAAATATGGATAAATAAAAAGATCCACTTCTTATTGTGCTATAAATCTGTTCTTGAACTTGTCCCTAAAGAAACAGTCATTGACCAAATGAATGCGGAAATAGACGGTCATTAAAGGACTAAGTAAAAGAAAAAGTGCTGCATCTTAGGGGGAGTGTATCAGATGGGGGTTGCTAGGCCCTAGTAAAATAAGGTTTGACTTTTGACTGATCTATCATTAAATTTTCTCTCTTGTTTAGAAAATACAGTTGCTTTAAGTCGTATCAATGAACTTCAAACCTTATTGAGAAAGTATTCACACACACACGTATTGCATGAGTTGAGTAATTTATTTAAAATTTCTATCTACAAGGAATTTTGTGCTAATTGAACTCTTAACTCTCAATCATATCTCTGCATATTTTTGAAATTCTATCTGATTGCTATATCAGTTGATTATACATGCGTGTTCTGAAGTTGACTTTAGGGAAAATAATTTTTCTGCAAATTTTCCTTCAGTTTCTGTTTTTCAGTGTGAAGCATCCAGACGGTCTCCTCTTGAGTCCGGACGGGTGCGGCTCAGATGGTCGGATGATAAGGTGACAAGTCCGGACACACGCGGTTTTGCCGTATGCCTATGTGGCAACCCATGTCCGGACGGGTTAGTGATGCGCTTTCTTCCCTAGCCGCCGCATCTCCTTTTTCCTCTTCTCGATTTTTCTTGAGATTTTGGTGCGTTCTACTTTCTTCTTCTCGTGTTTTCTCACAAGTTCTTGGCTTATTTTGTCCTCTTGTGCATTTTATTTCCTTTCCAGGTATTTTGCTTCATCTTTTGCATTATTTTTCAATTTTCTTTAACTGTTAATCTTTTTAATATTTTGGAATATATTTTGAAATAAATGTTGGATATTCTTGAGTATTTTCTCTACTATTGTGATTAGAATGTTTATATCATTTATTTGGACTGTGTTGGGATATTATTGCATATATGTTTGTTTTGGGAAGTCCATTTTACTACCGTTATAATGCCAAAATTTTTGGGACTAACAGGAACTAATTTCATTGGTGCTATTTTTTTTTTTTTTTTTTTGGCAAAATGGTTAATTTTTCTTTTTTGCAAAATCATATCTACCGGTAATTCACAACGCAGAGTTCGCCAGAGGGTAGAGGAAGGCATTGTTGCTTCCAGAGCCAGAATAGCAAATAGGCCAGCTATTCCAGAGAGGAATGTTGTTAGGGCTGATGTTTTAGTAGCACCCCTTAGTGTTATCAATGACATCATTTAGACATATAATTGGGGCTATCTCTACAATTTTGCATGTATTGTGCTCACCAGGCTGGTAAAAAAATTCTATACGCATCTGGAGGTTGTGCAGGATAAGGACAGTGGCATTGTCCTTCAGTCTACTGTAGAGGGGCATGTGCTTCAGATTGATCCATAGGTCATCAGTAGGATTATTGGTGTACCAGTGCTTAATATTTTTGCCAGCTCATTTAATGAGATTGTGGAGGCTACCACTTTGGAGGATCTTAGGGAGTTCTTTAATGCTGTTCCACAGGGCGAAGAGCGAGCAAGAAATATCAGAATTGGTGCCTTTTCTCCCCCGCACCGCCTGCTCGCAAAGATTGTCCAGCACAATCTCTGACCTACTGTTCGTAGGAGTGATCTGATTCTAAAAGAGGGCTCAATTTTTATATGCCATTATCATGAGGTTGCATTTTTGCCTGTGCAAGCATATCCTCTATATTATGCTAGAGGCTCGAGATGAGAATACTACAGGACTTCCATTCACATGCTTGATCACGCAGATTATCATTCAATCTGGGATAAGATGAAGATACAGGACACCATCGGCAATCAGACCTTGATGAAGTCAAATGCCCAGCAGAGGCATGAAGGTCAAGACGAAGCTCCTCAGCCTCCTCCTATTCATGTTGAGATGCTTACTGTAGCATCATCTTCACAGACTGCTCCTTCGCCTCCACTGTCTGATGCAGTTTTGGCTTAGATTCTAGCTTTTCTAGAGTCACTTCAAGGAGGTATTAGTTCGATGCAGCGGGTAGTTCACTCTATTAACCTCCGTGTGGAGCAGTGCCAGCTAGATATCTAGGGGTGTCTCCAGCACCATCATCTGGCTCGTGATGACGAGGATCATCCAGCCCTTGTTTGGTGTTTTGTTTGGATTATTTTGAGACTTTTTTTTTTTTTTTTTTTTTTATTCTATTTTGGATTATTGTAATATTTTTATAACTCTAGATTAATTTACTCTATTTACCCTTGTCTTGCTGAGACATTAAGGGGGAGTAATTTTATTGCTGGTTTTTCTTATACTCAATTTTACCCTATGTCCTTTTGTGACAAAAAGGGGGTGTATTTTTTTATTTGAACCGGGATTGTATTTTTAAACCGGTCAAGTAATTTTTGTCCCAAAATGGCCAAAGGGGGAGTTTGTTAGTTTGTAATTGGCTGCATTCTGTTGGATAAAATCACTTCTATATAATGTTGCTTTTTAATCAGGGATACTATTTTATTTAGAGATGTGCTTCAAGTAGATTCTACATAGATTCCAAGTCAGAGAAGTCGGATCTCAAGATTATTATGGAAATTACGTGCAGCTGAAGTGCAATCGTCTGTACGCTAGGGCAACACCGTCTAGACGCGGCCCTATTCAGGAAAGAATATCAGTGCTTTTGGAAAGCTGGTTGCACAGTTCTCCATCCGGACGCTCTCAACTACAGTCCGACGCTGCCTAGAGAAAATCGTATTAGACTCGATTGAGGTCTTCTATAGCCTATAAATAGAGGCCTCTAGGCATGTAATTTTTAAGAATTCGGTATTGAATTCCTTAGAGCTTAGAGAGTATAATTTAGGAGTTATTGTGATGATCAGTTTGCTCTCAAGCCATTGCCATTGTGCTGTTACTATGCTCGTGTTGAAGTCTATCTTAGGGAGGAGCCCTAAGGTAAAAGAATCTATTGAAGATCCCTTCAAGTAGGTGACTTGGTTGGAAGGAGTTCACGTTGGGTTATGTGTCAGAGTGCAAGACACCATCGCTGCATAAGAGTATGTGAGGAGCCCTAGGGTAAAGGAATCTATTGAAGATCCCTTCAAGTAGGTGACTTGGTTGGAAGGCGTTCACGTTGGGTTATGTGTCAGAGTGCAAGACACCATTGCTGCATAAGAGTATGTGAGTGTTACTATCTTGTTACTAGTTTTGTCTTCTGAATAGTGGTTATCTTGGGTTTGGCTACCCTGGAGTGGTTTTTCTCTTAATTGAGTTTCCACTTCATTAACAAAATATCTGTCTCATTTAAATTCCGTATTTTGATATTTTGTAACACATTGCACACACACAGTTAAATTAGAAGTCCCTTTATTTTTCAGAAGTTAAATATGGACCATCTTCAAAGATTCTTTAAGATGAGGTGGTTGCATCAAATACAACATATGTTACTATGAGTGAGACACTGAGTACCATCATACTGCATCATAGTGGGAGGATCGTCAGGAAAACTGACATATTCATGTTATTAGGAGAAGCCTATGGGGCTATACCTAATAAGCTTGAAAAAGATCCAAGAACTTGCTAAGCATGCGGTTAATGATATGGATGCAAACCATTGAGTCTAAGCTATGAAAGGTAAGTTGGAATTTTTGTATTCCAATGAAGCCTGGACTCTTGTAAAGGTGCCTAATGACATTAAACCTATTGGTTGTATATGGGTTTTACAAGAGAGAAAGAGGGATGGATTGGAAGGTTCAAAACTGTTATGCAAATTTATTTAACTCGCAAGTTCACGAATCGTTTACAATATAGTGTTATGCAAGTGCGAGGTCGATCCCACAGGGAATTGTGTTGCGAAAATTAATCTCTATTCAAACTAATCCTATTTTAACCTAGTTCCAAATTTAGGGATTTTTAACAAAAGAAAAAAATAAACTCAATAAATCAAAAGATAGGGTTCTAACGTTCAAAAATCCACACCCACCAAATCATAGCAGCATATTCTCATGCTCATCTACACCGATTCGAAGTTCCCACTATACAAATCTTAGGTATGCTCTACTTTGTTTCAAAAATCGTTTAAATCATTCAATGAATCCGTTCTTTGCACAAATCACAAAAGATACCCAGTGTTCACCAAATCATCCATTGTACCCATTCAAAGAACAAATCAGAATAGATAACCCATTTTTCATCAAATCATCAAATGTACCCATTGAACAAAACACAATGAATACCCAACGTTTTGATAAATAAAACCCAAGCAATCAATTAAATGAGACAACCTCAAATTATCACTGGTATCCAGAAATCACAAGAGATACCCAAAAATCATCTCAATAATGGAATGGAAGTAGAACAATTAGAAATCAAAATCCCATAAAATCAAATAGCATAAACTAGCATGAAAACATTGTTGCTCTTCAATGGTGAGGCTTCATCCTCAACCTTAGTTGAAACTTTAGCTACACGTGGTAATAAAAATAAAACCTAAAACCTTGAATTAAAAGCATAAAAATTAAACACTTACAAAAGGAGAAAATGGAAGAACAAAATCCTCTCAAAAGAGAGACTTGGTGCATGAGGGTTGCACCCCTCTCTCCCCATTCTTTACAAAGACTAAACAGACATATATATCGTGCAAATAAAACATGTGAATTTTCAGTGCTGCCCCTTCCTTTTTGTCCATCTTTTCTTGGAGATATATATATCTTAAGCAACTCTAGGTCTTTCCTTGGAGAAAATCTGCTAACTATCATGGGAATGGAAATGAATTTTCTACATCACATTACCCTACATCAATCCTACACCAAGACATATAGGGTGTGGGACCCATGCATGTGGGCTGCAGACTGCAAGAGAGCCCTTTCACGTGCATGTCTGGTCCTTCTCATGGAAAGAAAAGATACCCTAAATATATATTGCTGCAGGTCTGACTTGTGTGTTGATCTTTGGTTTTCATGGAAATAGCAAATTCATTTATGTGGGCTGCAGGTCCTTCTCGGCGCATGGAAATGCAGAGAGACGATTCTTGTCTCTTGTGCTACCCTGTGTGTTTCGGTTCTTGAAGAGAAATTTCTACAAATTTCTGTTGGGTTTTGCGCCTCACTCAGACTGTTTCTGACTTGCTGGCTACATGACATGTCTTCACATTTTGCTTGTTTTCCCAGCGTTTTGCTTGATTTCCCATTTATTTGCAATTCACCAAAAGATCATCATTTTTTTATAAATCACCTACAAAAATATTAAAACACCAGAATTAACCAAAAATATTAGAAAATAACAAAACTAAAGGCTTAACAAATGCAAATTAAGGGGTCTAAATATACAATAATTTGGACTCATCAAAAACCTTTAAAAGTTAATATGGTGGCAAAAGGTTTTTTTTTTTCAAAGAAAAGGGATTGATTGTGAAGATATGTTTTTGCTGGTAACCATGCTTGAGACCATCTGGATACTCTTGGCCATTGCCACATAATTTGACTATGAGATTTGGTGAATGGTCATCAAGAATTCCATTATAAATTGGAAATTTGATAAGGATATCTATATGATGCAACTAGATGAGTTTATAGTTGAGAACCAAAAGAATACGGTGTGTAAATTGCAAAGGTCCATTTATGGACTAAAGCAAGCATCCTGGTCATGGATCATCATAGTTGATGTGACAATCAAACAATTTTGTTTTTAAACAAAACCTCGACAAGCCATCTGTGTACAAGAAGTGTTAGGATAAGGTAGTAACATTCTTGGTGTTTTATGTTGATGACATCCTGCTTATTGGAAAAGATGTGGGGATATTATCAACGATAAGGATTTGGTTGTCTAATCAGTTTGATATAAAGGACTTGGGAGAAGGAAACTATATGCTATTGACCAAGCTCTTTCAAGATCACAAAATAGGATGATAGACTTATCTCAAGCTGCATACATAAATGAGGTCTTAGCAAGATTTAGCGTATTAGACTCCAAGAAAGGGTTACTTCACTTTAGGCTTGGAGTTCCTCTTACCAAGGAGTAGTGTCCTAAGACACTTCATGGATAAGAGCTAGGACCTTGATTAGAAATCGAGTTTCTGCAAAACTACCGAACATTCCGTAGGGTTACCAAATGATCAACAATATAACTCAATGTTCGATGGTCAGAAAAAATGACCATTTTGCCCATAGTTTAGATTTAAGGGTATTTTGGTCTAGATTGGGTATTGATATTAGATCCTTTCATAGATTTGGAGGTTGGAGACTTTCCAGGTGTGTGTTTGGTGGAAAATCATGACCAAGGTGAGTAAAAACTGAGCATCAATCTAGAAACTGGAAGTTCAAAAAAGTATGCCCACTTTATGAATGCATACAAAATGAGAAGAGAAAGAGAGCGTGAGAGAGAGTGAGAAGAGAAAGTGGGAACAATATGTTTACTAAATCTAGAGAAAGAATAAGAAAAGAAATAGAAAGTGGATTGGTTTACTAAGACTTAGATGCCAGATGTGATGTGAAGAGAACTAGAAAGAAGAAAAGAAACCATTGAAGTCTCAAACCTTTGTTGGGTATTATGCCCTAAATCCTAATGATTTTATATCTATGTTGACATTCAAAATTTGTAATGAATATAAGTCGTTATTCACTGATTAAATTATTTGAGCATATAGCATATAGCATCCTTTACATGCTTATTACAAGATATATATGTTGTGCATGTGAAAGGTCCTTGGATTAAATTGAACATGATCTATGGGTGTGAGTAATGGGGTTATCACACAGGGTCTTAGTCCATAATTCTTTTGGTTCTAAATTGTAACACCCCCAATCTGCTAGGGATAGGATTGTCAATTTACTCTCTTAGAGGCACAAAGATTTCTAAGGTTTACCAGAGCAATTACTACATGTGGTACTAAATGCATGATAGAATAAAAACATCAAATTTAAAACTTCATAAAATGCGGAAACGTTTGTTCAAAGATATATAAATAATATTCTTTATTAAATAAGTCATTACCCTGAAATTGTGCTACTACAGTTATTTAAAACAAAATAATATGTAGCTTACATGGACTCAAGAATTAACCTCACCCCTATTCCGACCTCCTAACTCAAACTGCTGATCACCTGAAAATAAAAAGTAAACTGAATGAGCTAAAAGGCTTAGTAAGTAAATCCCCATCCATAAAACAATTAGGATAAATTCATTTTCTTTAAAACCTTTCACTTAAAATGATTAATTTCTTGTAACACTTCAAAGCATATTTATCACCTAATTCTGTATAGGCAAAGATAAAACCTTATTCTTTGAAACCTTTTTCTTCTTTGAAAACCACTTGTAAGCATATTTAACACATATCACTATTTAAATGAAAACACAAATTAATTACAAAATGAATAGATTTATAATAAAGTTACGATAAAACCATTCCTCTTCCTCAGAACACATAAATATATTTATTTATAACTAACATTCTCATACTAAGGCCCATGTACACTGTTACCCCCGTGTACTATGGTTGCGCAGTCCTTGAGACCATGGCAACACATGCAACAGTAGATGTGCCCTTTGGGCAGCTGATTAACTTACTTGGTACACTCAGCATGGCAAAAAGCGATGGAATACCACCTTCTGGCAGATCCTTCTTCAGTGGTTACACCTTCATCCCAGCATCGGTACCGAGCTATGTTTTCATTTAGTTCTCATGGGCGAAAAATATATACTCCACACGCGCCCTCATCTTATAAACTTTTTCATCTCTTTTACTTCGCTTGATATCTTTAGGGTGACCTGTAAGAGGGTTTCTCATATTACACTTCTCATAATTATCAATTTCTAAAATAAAACTTTCCCAATTCGAGAACTTAACCAAAGTAGAAGTTTAATAAATTTAGAAGGTATTTCTCGGTAAGAACTTTCTAAAGCGCTTCTCTTTTTCTCGATCATATAATTTTCCATAAACAACCTTATATTTTCAAAAGCTCTTTGGAGACCTATTATGAAAGCAATGTAAATTACTACCCTCATACTCACAACTAGGCAAACATACTAACACAACTATGGGTTCGGCTTACTAGTCTATTGAGAATGGACTCACGAGGTATTTTTAAATTAATTTAACATGCTATTAAAATATAAATTTTAAACTTTAGATTCTTCTTCCTTGACAACAATAAGTTTTGTAAGTACAACATTTATACAAGACATATATTTTTGTTATTCCCTTTTAACTTGTTTTGATGAGTTTTAAACATATAAAGTGACCCCTACTAATATTTCATACCAAAAGCAATTATCAAATTCTTTGCAGAAAAAACTTAAAAAAAATTTGGTGTTGGAAATACTCAAGGGTCGCAATTACACCATAAAGGTAAACAAAAGCAAATTTTTGAGGTATGAACAATATCATGTCTAAACCAGGGATGGATATATATATATATAGCTCACAAAAACAAGGTTTTAAAACAAAAAGGGAAACAATGGCTTCTCTGACAGGGGAAAGGACTTTAAATATCCAATTCAATGGCCATAAAGGCTAGGACCATTGGTTCAAGTGTTAGGGATAAAGGCTTAAAATATTTAAAACAATGGCCTCTAACTATTTTAAACCATGGTTTTAAAGCACAAATCCTTGTTGTAGTATGGTCAGTAAAGTAGCGCACAACAAAAAAATTGGATATTACTAAAGCAAGATTTTGAAATATGAATTATGCATTCAGTTAGATTTGTAAGAATAAGAAAAGAAAGGAAAAAAAAAATTCTTTGGTATATACACACATGAAGCAGACTTGTCAAGGTTTTTTTTTAAAAAAAAAAAGAAAAAGAAAACACACTAGTAATTGTTTGTGAATACTTGAGGAATCAAACCTGCTATGGGTGGCCACTTACACGTTCATGTGATAGTCAAAGATGGAATAACTAAAATATTAAAAAACTCTCACACCATGGGGTCACTTCTCACCAAGAGCACATGAAGAGAAAAATATATAAAAGAAAATATTGAGAGGAGAGTTGTACTGTGTGGTATGAAGTTAGAGAAGGACAGTCTTAGTGTTTTTTTTTTTTAATTAATTAACGAATTTTTTTTCTTCTTCTTCTTCTTGCATGTATACGGTGAAAGAAGAGGTGAGAGAAGTTTGGAATATTGTATGGGATGGTGTTCGGCTGGTAGCAAGGACAGAAGCCGAAAGAGAGAGAGAGAGAGAGAGAGAAATAATTGGGTGGCTACTCGACTATGGGAGAGATAAGTGGGTTAGGTTTTCATCATATTCCTATTTATTTGAGTAGTGGAGAGAACAAAGGAAGAATGAGAAAAAGTTGTACATCTATAGTGAGGTAGGAGGCTAGGGTTTTGTCTCGTTCTCATATTTTACTTCTAGGGTTTAAATACAATGAGTGTATTTTTAATATAGTGAAAATAAAATAACGGTGGATAAAATTTCGTGAATGCAGTTTCTAGAATTTTCCATTGTCGTTTAATTATTCATTGACCAATTGATGTGGTCTTTTGTTTACCAAAATATATCAATAATAATAAATACCACTCGCAATAGGACAAATCCTTGTAGGATAGAGCTATATTGAGGGTGTCGAACCTCAAGGACTGCGTAAGAGTTGCTATCAAGTTTTTTAAGATTAAATATAACTTAATTAAAAGAAGTTTGATTTTATTTTAGGGTTAAATACCTATTTGCCCCCTGTGCGACCTTTATTTTTTGCCCACTCAGTTTCACTTTTTATCAAATTTGGTATCGGTGGTATATGAAAAGACGAAAATGGTACCTCCGTCTGATTTCCTGTCCAAAACTAACATTTAGCCACGTCATCCTACAGGTGTCGGCGTGCATGCGCGACACTTGTCCCCGTGATACACTTTAGCGCTGACGTGGCTATCATTTTTCTTTATTATTATTTTAATGATTTCTTATATATATATATATATATATAAAAATAATAAAAAAAAATTCTGGGGGTGGCTCAGCAACCCCTTTGGCCAGCCACCCCCATTTTGGCCAAGCCACCCCCAAGGCCATTTTTTAGGGTGGCCGAACCACCCCCAAGGGCCAAAATGGGGGTGGCTGAAACCACCCCCATTTGGCTTGGGGGTGGGTCGGCCACCACCATTAGGCCTGGGGCTAGGTCGGCCACCCCCAGAACGGCAGGTCTGGGGGTGGCCGAACCACCCATGTGGCCTATGGGGGTGGTTCGGCCACCCCCAAGGGCCAAAATGGGGGTGGCCGAAACCACCCCCATTTGGCTTGGGGGTGGCTCGGCCACCCCCATTAGGCCTGGGGGTAGGTCGGCCACCCCCGTGGCCCATGGGGGTGGTTCGGCCACCCCCAAGGGCCAAGGTTTTTCTCACTTTGGCCCTTATGGGTGGCCGAACTACCCCCATGGGCCACTGGGGGTGGCTCGCCGAACCACCCCCATGGGCCACGGGGGTGGTTCGGCCACCCCCAGACCGGCTGGTCTGGAGGTGGCCGACCCACCCCCAGGTCAAATGGGGGTGGCCGGCTGCCCCATGTGGCCTAAAGGGGTGGCTCGGCCACCCTAACAATTTTTGTATTTTTTTTTTTTTTTTTCAAAAAAAAAATCTTTAAAATAATATATATTGATTTTATTTTATTTTATTTTTTGACATATCCGCACAAGAAGAGGAGGGGGATTCAAACTATTAACTTCCATTTCATGTGGCGTGGTCTCCAAGCGATTGAGCTATTCCTTGGGAACAAAAATATATTAATTGTGTACAAAGTACCATGTGTGATATATTTATAAAACCAAGGTACCATTTCTGGTAATTATTTAAACTACGGGGGGCACATCATGAAATATATAAAACCACAGGGGTGTACATTGGGAAAAAAAATTGTGTTTAAGTAAGAAACATTTGGTCATTTTTTGGGTTATATCAATTGGCCACACAGATTATTTTGTATTTCCAATTGTTACACAGAACTGATAGCATTTATTTATTTATTTATTTTTTATGAAGGGTTCAATTCTTGGCAACATATTATTTTCATACACGACAGGCATATAGGTTACTTTTGGTTCAAAACATGCATACCAAATATACCAAATATTGTTTGTGTACAAAGTACCATTTGCGGTATAATTACAAAAACAAAGTATTATTTTCGGTACTTATTAAAACCACATGGGGCACATTGTGAAATTTATAAAACTACAGGGGTATCTATTGTTAAAAAAAAAAAATTATGGTTCTTAATTTTAAGGAAAAAAAATTATGGGGGTGACCAGCCACGGGGGTGGTTTGGCCACCCCCAGACCGGCCGATCGGCCACCCCCAGGCCTAATGGGGGTGGCTGACCCTCCTCCAAGCCAAATGGAGGTGGCTGAGCCACCCCTATATATTTTCCCATAATTTTTTTTTTTTTTTTTTTTTTTTTTTTTTTTTTTTTTTTTTTTTAAATAAAGCCTTAAAATTAAGAACCACATTTTTTTTTTCTAATAGATACCCCTATAGTTTTATAAATTTCACAATGTGCCCCATGTGGTTTTAATAAGTACCGAAAATAATACTTTGTTTTTGTAATTATACCGCAAATGGTACTTTGTACACAAACAATATTTGGTATATTTGGTATGCATGTTTTGAACCAAAAGTAACCTATATGCCTGTCGTGTATGAAAATAATATGTTGCCAAGAATTGAACTCTTCATAAAAAAATAAATAAAAAAATAAAAAAATGCTATCAGTTCTGTTTAACAATTTGAAACACAAAATAATCTGCATGGCCAATTAATATAACCCAAAAAATGACCAGATGTTTGTTACTTAAACACAATTTTTTTTTCCCAATGTATACCTCTGTGGTTTTATATATTTCATGATGTGCCCCCTGTAGTTTAAATAATTACCAGAAATGGTACCTTGGTTTTATAAATATATCACACATGGTACTTTGTACACAATTAATATATTTTTGTTCCCAAGGAATAGCTCAATCGCCTGGAGACCACACCACATGAAATGGAAGTTACTATTTTGAATCCCCTTCCTTTTCATGTGCGGATATGTCAAAAAAATAAAATAAAATAAAATCAATATATATTATTTTAAAGATTTTTTTTTTTTGAAAAAAAATAAAAATAAAATAAAAAATTGTTAGGGTGGCCGAGCCACCCCTTTAGGCCACATGGGGCAGCCGGCCACCCCCAAGCCAAATGGGGGTGGTTTCGGCCACCCCCATTTTGGCCCTTGGGGGTGGCCGAACCACCCCCATGGCCCTTGGGGGTGGCTAAGCCACCCCCTTGGCCAAAATGGGGGTGGCCATCCACCCCCATGTGGGCCAAAGACCCTCAGAATTTATTTATTTATTTATTTTTTATATGTATATAAAAGAAATCATTAAAATAATAGTAAAGAAAAATGATAGCCACGTCAGCGCTGAAGTGTATCACGGGGACAGGTGTCGCGCATGCACGCTAACACCTGTAGGATGACGTGGCTGAACGTTAGTTTTGGACGGGAAATCAGACGGAGGTACCATTTCCGTCTTTTCATATACCACCGGTACCAAATTTGATAAAAAGTGAAACTGAGGGGGCAAAAAATAAAGGTCGTAAAGCACAGGGGGCAAATAAGTATTTAACCCTTTATTTTATTTATAACTAAGTTAAATGCAAAAAACTGAAGACATAAAAATAAATATTGTAGTGATAAGAGAAAGAATAGGGGGTTGATTTCACTATTCACTGCATAATAATGGTCAGTCATAAATTAACAAGGAAAATTTATACTATGCATGATATAGGGCTCGTCTCAATCGAGTAATAAATTACCTCTAAATAATAAGTATAATCCATCTTCGGTTAGAATGGACCATCCACCTAACCACTAAAATACGGTACGATCCGTCTTCCCTAGGTATGGATTAGCTACGTGTTTAATAGGATACATACAATCAATGGAAAAGTATAACCCATCTTCGGTTGGTACAAACTATCTACCTAAATTACACTAAAGTAGGGTGTAATACAATCCGTCTTCCCTAAGCATGGCCTATCTAACCCTATTAATCATATATTAATTAAAATGGTTGTATAATAGTCATTCACATAATCACGGAAAATATGAAGGATTGAGCTCAATCAATATAAAAGACTTTCTAAGACAAGATAAGAAATTCATAATGATTGAATATAAACATTAAGATCAATTCTCACAGTTATATAAACATCATGCATATAGAAAATTCCAAATTAAAATACAATTAAACCATTGTTACTTGGAAAGGACTACATTAATACCCTATTATGAATTTAACCGCTCATTGTGGTGCTGTGATGGCCTTTTGCCATGTTCTTCTCTTTTTCAACTTGTCAAGCCTCCAAGAAGAATTTTCTGTCTTAAGCTAAGCACGCCTTCTCTTGAAGCTTAGAAGTCTATTTATAGATATTAGGAGGGGCCTCAAAGCCCTAGGAATCCAATAAAAATTAGAATTTAGTCTCTTAGTCCAAGTAAGAGATTGAAAATTCAATCCAAGTAGGAAAAGGATTCCAAATTCGTCCAAATCTGCGGTCTTTTATTGTAGGGAGATTTTGGTATAGTAAATGTCCGAATTAGAAAAAAGATATTTTTGACATATTTGTTACATTTTTTATTAGCTTTCTATTACCCCTAATTTTATTGCAATCCAAGATCTGAGCAGAAAGTTATAATCCAAACACTGAGACATGTGCAGAATCCAAATTTAAATCCAATCCAATTTTGACTCTTATTGGAGAAATTCTAATTTAATCATTCCATTGATTTGATTAAACTTAACCACATCAAATAGGTCTTCTATTATGATTGACTAAGCTTAACCATATCTTCTAGGTCTTCTCAAAGTGTGTTTTAAGCCCAAAATCAATAGAATTAATTGCATGTTTATTTAAAACCTGAAAACAATAAAACAACACAAAATCAAATAAATAACAATGCTAAGGAATTAACATATGCAAGTTAAAGAGCTTGAATGTGCAACATTCGACGCTTATCACCAATATTTTGAAAAAAAAATAATTAATGTAAATTAAAATTTTGTTCTCTTTAAAAAGTTTAAAAAAAAACATTGATTCTCCATGACTACTAAAATTACATAAATCTCCCCTAAAGGAACACTGGGATCGTTACATTTTGATGAAGCAAACGTATTTTCATTTCCTGTGCCTTAAACAAAAATTGATATTTTACTTCATTAAACTCAACCCTAGTCGTCAAGTTAAAAAAAAAAAAAAAAAAAAAAAAAAAAAAAAAAAAAAAAAAAAAAAAAAAAAAAAAAACCTAAGCTCGTTGCGGGCCAATTTATTTTTCTCATCTTATATTTTCCCTCCTACCCTATTTATTAGATGTTAGAGAAACCTTAAATCCATCAAACACTTCCACTTTTCGCTCTCTTTCTACCTCTTACCATTTCAGACTGCCCCTTCTTTCTCACTGTGCGTGCAAGGTAGATATCACTATTGTCTTGAACTACTCTCTTCCATTTTGTAATTACTAAAAGTTAGTCAAAGAGTTGGTATTGCATGTAAAGTTGTTTGTCCTGTAGTGGAGGACACATTTGACATAACGTTTAACTACATATTCCTTGACTTTTGTGATGATGATACTCATTTTGTTGCCTTACCACATTGTGTCACCCTTTAGGTGAAACAAATGATCTTTAACTAAAGTGCATAAAATAAATATAAAAGATAATTAAAATGTAAGAGAGAGAGAGAGAGAGAGAGAGAGAGAGAGAGAGAGAGTAGAGTATTGACTTCACCGCTATCCGCACATCAATGATTAATTATATTTAATCAGAGAAATTCATTCTATATATGTTATAAATAAACAAGAAATTACCTTTAAAGAATAAGTATAATCCATCTTCGGTTAGCACGGACCGTTGACCTAACCACTAAGATGCGGTATGACTCGTCTTTCCTAGGTATGAATTAGCTACGTCTTTAATAGGATACATATAATCAATGGAACAGTATAACTCATCTTCTGTTGGCATGGATCGTGTACCTAAATTACACTAACCTAGGGTGTAGTATGATCCGTCTTCCCTAGGCATGGCCTATCTAATCATCTTGATCATATGTCAATTAAACTCGTTGTATAATCATCATTCTTATAATTAAAGAAAATAAGAATGATTTCAGTTCAATAAAGATAAAAACCTTTCTAAGACAAGAGAAGAATTCTACCAATATTGATTATGAACTTGAAGAACAATTGCATTAAAAGATTAAGAGCAATATTAAATTGTAGCAATTCTCATAATTATAAAACCAACATACATAAACTAAAATTCTTTGAATTAAAATACAATCAAACCACTGTGTTTGGATAGGGCTACATCAATACCCTACAAAGGTTTTTAGCCGCTTATGACGCTGCTGCAATGGCCTCCCACCATGATTACTTCTCTTTAAGCCTTCAAGAAGTATTTCTCTTAATTTGCTCTAGGTACTAGTGTGTCTTTCTTTAATGTTTAGAGGTCTATTTATAGAGGTCAGGAAATCAGAACTTAGTCTTGTTCAAGTAAGAGCTTGAAAATTCAATCCAAGAAGGAAAATAATTCCAAATTTGTCTAGATTTGTGGTCATTTATTGCAGGACGATTTTGGCATAGTAGACATCTGAATTAGGAAAAACTTATTTCTAAAATATTTGTTGAATTTTTTATTAGATTTCAAACACCACTAATTTCATTGAAATTCAATACTTTAGCAAAAAGTTATGATTAAAATACAGAGACATTCTCATTCTGGATTCTTTTCAATACTAACAGATTTTGCTGACTTCTCTTTTCTTAAATTCAAAATTGATTTGGAGTTGAATATTTCCAAAAGTGAGTTTGCCAACTTCGTTCTAATCTAGGAATTTGATAGATTTTCTTCCAAAACCTGTAAAACACAAAAACAATACAAAACATTAAACTATAACAAAACTAAGAGATTAACATATGTGAATTAAGAGGTTTGAATATGCAATATTCAACATTTATCATATACTTTCCTAGTTGTGGGTTGAGGGTAGTAATTTGTTAAAACTTGTACTCAGGTGACTAGCTAGCTATCAAGGATTTCTCTTAGCTGCATTCAGAGAGGTAAGTAGATCCTCTGCCCCTTCTAAGGTTATTTCATGTCCTCTTATTTTATTCAATTTTTTTTAGCACTATAGATATGTACATGTAAATAATTGTTTTATTACTGTATTGCGAATTTACCCTGCTTTCATAAAAGGTCTTCAAAGAGCTTTTGAAAATATAAGGTTGTTCATGGAAAATTATATCATCAAGAAAAAGAGATGCATTTTAGAAAGTTCTTACCCAGAAATACCTTCTAAATTTATTAAATTTATACTTCTATTAAGTTCCCGAGTTGGGAAAGTTATTTTAGAAATTGATAATTATGAGAAGTGTAAAATGAGAAACCCTTTTACACGTCACCCTAAAGATATCAAGAGAAGTAAAAGAGAAGAAAAAGTTTATAAGATGAGGGCGCGTGTGGAGTAGATATTTTTCGCCCATGAGAACTATTGAAGGAGGATCTGCCAGAAGGTGGTATTCCATCACTTTTTGCCATGCTGAGTGCACCAAGTATGTTAATCACTTGGCAAGAGGGCACATATGGGGCTGCATGCGTTGCCATGGTCGCAAGGACTGTGCAACCATAGTACACAGGGGTAACAGTGTACATGGGCCCTAGTATGAGAATGTTAGTTATAAATAAATATATTTATGTGTTCTAAAGAAAAGGAATGGTTTTATCGTAACTTTATTGGAAATCGATTCATTTTGTAATTAATTTGTGTCTTCATTTAAATAGTGATATGTGTTAAATATGCTTTGAAGTGGTTTTCAAAGAAGAATAAGGTTTTATCTTTGCCTAAATAGAGTTAGGTGATAAATATGCTTTGAAGTGTTATAGGAAATAAATTGTTTTAGGTGAAAGGTTTTAAAGAAAATGAATTTATCCCAACCGTTTTTTGGTTGGGAATTTAATTATTGAGCCTTTCAGCTCATTCAGTTTACTTTTTTTTTTTTTTTTTTTTTTTTTTTTTTTTTTTTTCAGGTGATAAGCAGTTTGAGCTAGGAGATTTGAATGGGGGCGAGGTTAGCTATTGAATGCAACTGAGCTGCATATTATTTTGTTTTAAATAACTGCATTAGCACAATTTCAGGTTTATGACTTATTTAATAAAGAATATTATTTATATATCTTTGAACAAACGTTTCCGCATTTTATGAAGTTTTAAATTTGATGTTTTTATTCTATCACACATTTAGTGTCACGTGTAGTAATTGGTTTGGTAAACCTTAGAAATCTTTGCTCACCCGAGAGAGTAAATTGACAATCCTATCCCTAGTAGACTACGGGTGTTACAATTATGGTATTAGAGCAAAGGTTATAAGGTCTTGTAGACTCTTAGGAGCCAGAGCAGTAGATTAGGCTTCGTGGGGAAATGGGAAGCCACATTCCGGCCAAATAGAGTGTGCCTTGTGAGTTACTCCTAGATGATAAGGGAGTATTTTCTAACTATTTATATTTTATAACATCGATTGTAGAAATGGCTCCCCAGACATGTACCCAAGCTAACAATCACGAGAACGAGAGTGGTGGGAACAACATTGGTGGAACTGCGTGGAACCAAGCACCGAACGAAAACCCAAAGGCGTTGGCCACTTTGGCTGCTCAACTAGTGGATCTTTTGAAGATGGGTACTAACGCTAACCGAGGTGTGAGACCAAAGAGAGAAGAGCAACGCGGTTACACCTTTGAGCCGTTCAATAAGCAACACCCCCTGATTTTTGAAGGAAATCCATATGTGGTGGCCGTGGAGAACTAGGTCTTGTAGATGGAGAAATTGATGGAAGTAATGAACTGTACTGATGAATAGATGGTCCGTTAGGCTAACTTCAAATTAACAGCTGAAGCTAAATTGTGGTGGAAGGCCAAGGACGAGCATATGTAGCAACATCTGGATGAGGGTGTGCTCATTTCCTGGAAAAACTTCAAGGACGCTTTCCTAGAGCAATTCTTCCCTCAGTTGGTTTGACAAGTGAGGCTCAGGAGTTCACAGACCTGGTGCAAGGGTTAATGACAGTGGAGCAATATGCTGCCAAGTTCATTCAACTTTCTCGGTTTGCCTTTTACCTAGTGTCTACCGAAAAACTGAAGGTGAGGAAGTTCGAGCGGGGTTTAAACCCGCACATCATGAATCAGGTTATGGGATTCAAGATTGGAAACCTGACAGACCTGATTAGCAAAGCATCAGTAATTGAACAGATGCAGAAAACCAACTCAGAATATTTCAACCAGAAGAATAGAAGTGCACCACAAGGGAACCGCTATGGAATACAACCATAGCATGCAAACAAAAGGAGACTTAATCAATCACCAGGGAGAAACCATGCACCTCAGCAATTCAACAACCAAGATGGGGGCGGGCAACGCCCATTATGCCAAAAATGTGGAAGGATGCACGTCGGGAACCACCTTTTTGGGCAGTCAGTTTGTTTTAGATGTGGAAAGCCAGGGAACCTCGCGAGGAACTACAAGGGCTCTACCAACAACCAAGCCGGTCAGAATCATCCAGAGGGATAGAAAAACACAACACCCGCTCAAGTTTATGAGTTGACGCTAGGGCTGGTAATTTTGACATGACTCGACAACCCGACACGTACACAGCACAAAATTAGCGAGTTTGGGTCTACCTTAAACGGGTTTGGGTCATAAACGGGTTGACCCATTGATGACTCGTTTATCTCGATTTAGCGGGTCGGGTCGCAGGTAACCCGTGGGTGACCCGCCGGACACGATTAACTCTTTCGTTTTTTTTTTCCAAAAAAAAAAGGTAATGGGATTAGGTTATTATTAGCCCTAACTTAAAAACAAAAGCCCTAGAATCAGATTGTTTTCTTTTTCCTCTAGCTGCCCCGCCCGTTGTCCCCTCTTCTTCCTCCATATTCAAGAAATTTGCAGCGCCTTTCTTCTTTGCATTAGCATTCGTGGTTGTATTCTTCTTCACTTTCTCAGGCTTAGACTCGGAATTCTCATTGTGAGACTCTCTGCTCGAAAAACTAGTGTGGGGAATGGCATCCGAATTCTTGTTTGTGCTAAGATTATGACGGCCCTTGTTGCCAATTCTGCTCATGTTTATTGAATTGGCTTTAAGTCTTTCTCTTGTCCTCTTCTTTGTGACGCGATATTCCTCAGCCTTACTAGAGGATTTTATCATTCTGCTCCCAATCTACAACTGGCTTGTCATCAATCAATGCGGTCGTCTGCTCTCTTTTCTTGTCTGATGCTGAAGATGATGCTAATGCTTTTGCAGTGATTGAGCTGCGTTTGCGGCAAGCGTAGCAAAGAATCTGATGGCTCTGGATCCAATTTTAGGCACTAGGGAACAGGAGGCACCGACTTCTGTTCTTTTGGCGTTGGAACAGGAGGCACCCATTTCTTTACGAATAATTTGTCGAAGCTCAACGGCGGCCATAGATTCTGATGACTTCTTTCCAAAGAAGACAATAGCTTACAGTCTACCAAAAAAAAAAATCACTTTTAAGCTAAATGGGTTTCACGGGTCGTGTCGAGTGACCCGTAAAATTTGTTAAACGGGTTGTTTTTGGATCTAGCTTAAACGGGTCACGGGTCGTAAATGGGTCGTGTCGGGAACCTATTTTGCCAGCTCTACTTGACGCTAGGGGATGCCATGGCATCCAATGAAGTGGTGACAGGTACCCTCTCTATTTCATATGGTAGAGCTTTGGTTCTTTCTTATTCAGGGGAAATGTATTCATTTGTGTCATACTCCTTTGCAAGGGCTTAATGTTTGTGAAAATAGAAATTGACTTCTAAAAATAAAGTGCGTGCAACAAGTGTCAACAAAAATCAAGCACAGCGGAAAATAAAAGACACATAATTTTTGTTGACGAAGTGGAAACTCAATTAAGAGAAAAAACCACTCCGAGGCAGCCAAACCCAAGAATTCCACTATTCAGAAGACGAAGCTAGATACAAGATAGTAACGCTCACATGTACCGATGCAGTGGTCGTACCTTGATCTCTGACGTGTAACCCAACACGAACGCTTCCCAACCAGGTCTCCTACCTGAAGGGGTCTTCAATGGAATTCCTTACCTTAGAGCCGACCTCTAAGATAGACTTCAGTTGTAGCGCAGCACACTTGAAACGGCTTCAGAGGGATTTTGAACTTCTCTGAGCTCTTGTGGAATTTAATATCGAATTCTTGCAGTTCTCAATGCCCAGGGGCCTCTATTTATAGGCTGGGGGCTCAAATGAGCGTCAGGCAAAATATACCTGGGCGCCGTCCGGATGGTGTACATGGGCCGTCCGAACAAGCAAATGTGCGACAAGATTTTCCAAAAATTTCGCGGGGAAATCTCTCCTGTTTATGAGCCTCGTCCGAACAGGATGGCACATCGTCCGGACGGTCGTACGTCTGCTGCAAGTAATTTCCTTATAAGGCTTTGAGCGTCTGGACCATGGGGATGAGCATCCGGACGGTTGAACTTCAACACGCAATTTCCATATCTGATGTGCTTGCGTCCGGACCATGAAAGGCAGTCGTCCGGACGGTTGAAGTCGAATCGGCAATTTCCTTCTTTGATGAACGCGCGTCCAGACCACAGCTGTTAGACGTCCGGACGGTGATATTTGAATTGCGATTCTTGCCTTAAGGAGACGCGCGTCCGGACGGGATACCACATCGTCCGGACGGTTGATCGATCTTCCCTTTATTGGAACATGGAAAGAATCTGAGACTGTTCGAGTACTAAGAGGCATCCGGACGTGCTGCTGAAACGTCCGAACGGATGCAAGCTGGATAGAACCTTCTTGACACAGTGGAGGGTCCAGACGGATGATGCTTGGTTTGTCTGGAGTCCGGACAGATGGAACAGCGACAGATGGGCGTCCAGACGGGATGGCTCGATCCTTCGGACGGCTGACAGGGAACTGAAAATCTTCTAACTCTGAAGCATTTCTGAATAGTAGAATCCCTGTGGAGCATCGTTACACACAAGTGATTTTGTCCAAATCACAGAATGAGGCCAAAACACTAACAAACTCCCTCTTTGGCCATTCTGGGACAAAAATCACTTGACCGGTTTGGAAATACATTCCCGGTCCAAAAATAAAAGTTACTCCCCCTTTTTGTCACAAAGGGATAAAGGGTAAAACAGAGTAATAAAACTAACTGTCATAAAAATTACTCCCCCTAACAGTCTCAGAAGGACCCGGGAAACAGAGTAATATAAGTTTAAGTGTTTAAACAAATTAACATAAAACAGCAAAAAAGTCTCAAAATATCACAAAAGGAGACAATAAAAACAGAGGGAAATCAAACATCCTCTGGCAGGGGTAGAGTCCGATCTGCATCATCCTCATCATCACTGCTGCTAGGATGATGAAACTTCAGGCACTCCTGAAGGTCCAGCTGGTTCTGCTCTACTCGCAGGTTGATGGAGTGCACTTCTAGCTGCATAGAAGTGATGGTCTGTTGCATGGAGGACATGGACACCTGCATATTGCTCATCCCACCCTGAATGGCAGCAAAGGCCTCCATGATCTGGGAATAGTTGACCTCTGGCTCAAAGGGCGGGACGGTCTGGGAGGATGAAGCCATCTCTGGAAATCCAACAGGCATGGCAGCAACTACAGGCACCTAATCATCGTAGTCATCCCTCCGCAGCTGCGCATTGGACTTCATCAGGGTTTGCTTGCTGATGGGCTGCTGGATCTTCATCTTTGGTTCACCAGTGACATCGACTCCTGACTGAAGAATAATCTGAGTGATCAGGCAGCCAAATGGGAGACCGGCATTTCCCTCATCACGGGCCTCCGTCATAACCCCTAGAATGTGCTTGCACAGGCAGAAGGGCAAGCGGAGGTGGACTGCATAGACGAATTAGGCCCTTTTCAGGATCAGATCACTGCGCCGAACAACAGGCCAGATGTTCTACTGAATGATCTTGGCCAGCATGCGGTGGGAGGGAAACAAAGCGCCAATCCTGATGGAGGTAGAGCGCTCATCGCCGTGGGGAATGGCATGGAAGAATTCCCTGAGATCATCCAGAGAAGGAGGAAGCACCACCTCATTGTATGGGTTGGCTGAAATCTCGAGCACTGGGACTCGAATGATGTGACTGATGACCTGGGGATCAACAGTGATGATGTGGCCTGCCACGGAGGACTGAAGCACCACTCCATGATCATCATTCTGCACCACTTCCAGGTTGGCGTAGAAAAGCTTCACCAGTCTGGTGTACACCACACATGCACAATTATGGAGATATCCCCAATTGTACGTCTGGATAATGTCAAGAATGTTGTCCAGTGGTGGCACCATAATATTAGATCGAATAACGTTCTACTCAGCAATGACAGTGCGGTCCATAATTTTGGCCTGGATTGCAGCTCTATCATCCATAGTCCTCTGACGGACCCTGCGAGGTGGACTGCCTGCTAACATGATTCTGTACAGGAAACCAACAAGATTTGCAGCAAAAATCCAAAATAATATTCTTGTTAGATTATGAAAAATATTGGGCAGAATAACAACAGTAAAATGGACTTTTGCAAAAATATACGCAGAGTGTATCACAATATTAGTCCTAAAAAAAATCATCACAAGTACTCCTAAAAAAATAGATATGCATCACATAATTCCAAAATTAAAAAGAGAGAGAGAGGCTAGAAAAATACCTGGAATGGAGTGAGAATGCACAAAAGACAAGGATGAAATTACTCCAAAAACTCCAAAAACACTCACTTACAAAATGCCAAAAAGAGGAGATTGTGTGGGGTATGGAGAAGAGAATGCGGTCAACTGAGGTATATATAGCCTCTGTAGGGTCCCCGTCCGAACGGAGCATTTACGTCGTCCGGACGCGCACTGCATTGGGAACATGCGGATAGGTCGCGTGCGTCCAGACGGTTTTACTAACCGTCCGCCCAGTGGTTGCCACGAGCGTCCGGACTCAAATAGGTCCCGTCCGGACGATTGGGCTCCATTCTTGTCCGGACTCCAAAAAAGTACCGTCCGGACCACTAACTCGTCCGGACGTCAATAGAGACCGTCCGGACGCTTCACACTGAAACAACAGAAAAATTGCGAAAAATTCATAGAAATCAAATTTTTCAAAGTCAGTTTTAGAACACGCATGTATAAACCACTGATAACACAATCAGAGAGCATCTCAATACTAAGTAGAGATATAAAAGAGAGTTGAGAAATCAATTAGCACAAATAAGTTCTTGCACATGCAAAATTCAACTAGTCACCTCAACTCATGTAATGCGTGTGTGTGTGAAGACAGAAACCATAAAGGTAAGACTTTTGATGACATGACAGAGAGTAACCAGATTTTCTAGACAAGAGAGAAAAATAACTGGAAGATAAGCCAAAAGTCAAACCATATAACTTACTAGGACCTAGCCACCCTCATCTGATACACTCCCCCAGCGATGCAGCACCTAAATGATTTACTTGTACCATGAAGGACAACGTAAATGTTTTGCTTGCACGTAAAGGGCAAGGCATAAAGCAAATGTAGCACATAAGCAGAGAATATATACTGTAAAGCATAGATTTCATACGATTAACTGCTTGTTTCTTATGGTGCTGCAAACTATGGGGAGTGCCAGAGTTTATAGGCTCTAGGTTCAACTAGCTTGTGGTCAATTTGGTCATCTTATCAAAAACTTCTTCTCTTATCCAGAATTTATAGAAACAAAAAGTCAGAGAAGGAAAGATGTACCTCATAGGGGAGCTGTGGATAGTGCACATTTTTTATCGCATGAGAAAAGAAACTATCCAATTTTTGCATGTACAGGAAAAACACTTGGCAAATCATAGTCAGAAACTCTCAATTATATCTAAACAAAATAAATTAATACCCAAGGAATTGATATATCAAGAGACAATACAAGCAATGAGCTGATAAGCCAAGGAAAAAAATTATCCTGCAAATTCTGCCAATTTTTTTTTTTTTTTAATTAAAAATATGCAATATGGAAAAATATCATATGCAAGGCAAAATCAAACCTGATGATGCCAGTACAGAAAAACAGTCGCTCGACCTACTTTTCTGTCTTCCCCAATAAACACATGCAAAGGTCTCCAAACCGAACTAGGGGGCAAAAATAAGAATACCAATTGTTCCTAGATTGCAAATATAATAGTAAAATAAGCAATCAAACTTGATACCATAGGATTAGGAACTGAATCCTAGGCAAGAACACCCAAAACTGCTAGGTTTGTCTGTACCCCCTCATGGGGTAGCTGTCCTTCTCGACCCAAGCCTGCCTTCCAGTGGGTGGTTGCTGGCAGGACTGCATCACCCACTCCATCATGTTCTGCATCCAGATAGGAGGCTCACTGGAGTATTGCTCTTCTTTCATCTTCTGAGGCCTTCTAAACTGCTTGGGTTTGCTCTTGTAGGTGCCACTGTGATTGGCTGATACAAACCGCTGCTGAGGTCGCTGATGCTGAGGAGCATGAGACCAAGGGGCTTGATACTGATACCTTGGTGCTTGGTGAGGTGCCTGATGCCATGGAGTCTGATGCTGAGCCGCAGGTCTAGTGCCATAATGAGCTTGTCTGGGCACTTCTTGCTTGGCTTTGGCCTTTTGTGCTTTCAGGAGAGAGCACTGAGGGCGAACATGCCCACTGAGACCGCAGTGATGGCAAATGGGAGGTCTTCTGATGGAATGAGGCTCCTGAATGCCTGGAACATCATCGTTGATCTTTTCCTTCTTTTTATCTTCAACAGTGGGAGGAGGCTCTGGGACTGTAGGTTTCACAAACACAGTCTTTGAGGAAGAAGGAATATCAGAGAGAGCTACATACCCGAGGCCAGTCTTGTCATTTAGGCTCTTCTGGATGGACAGCATACGAGTCAGCTTCTCATCAGTAACTCTTTCTAGCTGGAGCTGCGTCTCTAGTAGCTTTTCCTTGAGCTCTTGTACTTTGAGTAGCAATGAACTTTTCTCGGTCTGCAAACTGTTCAGATCATTCAGGTGCTGCTTTCAGCCTTACCTCTGCTTCTCATATTCTATGTAGAGTGTCTTGTAGGCCTCCTTGAGCTCTTCCTCATTATTGCTATGCTCCAAGTAATACGAGTCTTCTTCTTCAACATGTGGGGCTACAAAGGCCAAAAAATTTTCAGACTATGGAGCTTCTTCTTCTGACTCATCACTGAGAGTCACATTGTATGCTTTCCCTTTGCCCTTTTTAAAATTCCCGCAATCGGCCTGGATATGCCCAAAGCCTGAGCATTCAAAACATTGAGGTCCTCTGAGATCTTTCTTATCTTCTTCCTCAGGTTCAGCTTCTCTGGGAGATTTCTTTACTCTTTCAAAAAACTTCTTCTTGAACCGATCATCTTTCATCAGTCTTCTGAAATTTTTGGCTAACATAGCAACAGCCTTTTCTTCATCCTCAGAGTCATCTTCAGATGATGCTTCTACCTTCTTCTTGGAAGCCTTTAGAGCACTGGTCTTCAACTTCTTGACCGGGGGCAGAGATAGCTCATATGTTTGAAGAGATCCCACCAGCTCTTCAATCTTCATCTCCTCAAGATCCTTACTTTCTTCAATGGTGGTCACCTTGATTCTGAAACGCTCAGGCAAAGATCTTAGAATTTTTCGGATGAGTTTTACATCCGAGATAGGTTTCCCAAGACTCACCATGGAGTTCCTCAAGTCACTAATCTTGGAGTAAAACTCTCCAAAGGTCTCTTCTTCCAACATCTTAATTCCTTCAAATCTTGAAACCAACATTTGAAGTTTGGCAGATTTAACAAGTTTCGTGCCTTCATATGTTGTTTCCAAGATTTGCCATGCTTCTTTGGCTGATTCGCAGTTTGAAATTTTGGCAAATTCAGAAGGAGAAAGTGCTTGGCATAGAGCATGGAGGGCTTTATCATAGGAAAGTCGGGCGTTTTTCAGAGGGACTGTCTCGAGTGTTGTATCCTCTGGTTTAGTCCAACCAGTTTCAACAATATTCCAACAGTCAATAGATTTTAAAAAGAATCGTATCCGAGCTTTCCAATAGCCATAATTCGTGCCATCGAAGGCAGGAACAGAATTAAGAGTTTGAGACATAGTAGCAAATAGAAGTCAAAAATAAATGACACTCAAGAATTTAATCTTCTTAGAGTGTACCAAGCTATGATACCAATTGAAAATAGAAATTGACTACTAAAAATAAAGTGTGTGCAACAAGTGTCAACAAAAATAAGCACAGCAGAAAATAAAAGACACATAGTTTTTGTTGACGAAGTGGAAACTCAATTAAGATAAAAAACCACTCCGGGGCAGCCAAACCCAGGAATTCCACTATTCAGAAGACGAAGCTAGATACAAGATAGTAACACTCACATATACCGATGCAGTGGTCGTACCTTGCTCTCTGACGTGTAACCTAACACGAACGCTTCCCAACCAGGTCTCCTACCTGAAGGGATTTTCAATGGAATTCCTTACCTTAGAGCCGACCTCTAAGATAGACTTCAGTTGTAGCATAGTACACTTGAAACGGCTTCAGAGGGATTTTGAACTTCTCTGAGCTCTTGTGGAATTCAATACCGAATTCTTGCAGTTCTCAATGCCCAGGGGCCTCTATTTATAAGCCGGGGGTTCAAATGAGCGTCAGGCAAAATATACCTGGGCGCCGTCCGGATGGTGTACATGGGCCATCCAGACAGACAACTGTACGACAAGATTTTCTAAAAATTTCACGGGGAAATCTTTCCTGTTTATGAGCGTCGTCCGGACGGGATGGCACATCGTCTGGACGGTCGAACGTCCACTGCAAGTAATTTCCTTATAAGGCTTCGAGTGTCCGGACCATGGGGGATGAGCGTCCGGACAGCTGAACTTCAACACGTAATTTCCATATCTGATGTGCTTGCGTCCGGACCATGAAAGGCAGTCGTCCGGACGGTTGAAGTCGAATCGGCAATTTCCTTCTTTGATGAACACGCGTCCGGACCACAGCTGTCAGACGTTCGGACGGTGATATTTGAATTGCGATTCTTACCTTAATGAGACGCGCGTCCGGACGGGATACCACATCGTCCGGACAGTTGATCGATCTTCCCTTTATTGGAACTTGGAAAGAATCTGAGACTGTTCAAGTACTGAGAGGCGTCCGGACGTGCTGCTGAAACGTCCGGACGGATGCATGGATAGAACCTTCTCGACACAGTGGAGGGTCCGGACGGAGAGACATGTCGTCCGGACGGATGATGCTTGGTCTGTCTGGAGTCCGAACGGTATGGCACGTCGTCTGAACGGATGGAACAGTGACAGATGGGCGTCCAGACGGGATGGCTCGATCGTCCGAACGGCTGACAGGGAATTGAAAATCTTATGACTCTGAAGCATTTCTGAATAGTAGAATCCCTGTGGAGCATCATTACACACAAGTGATTTTGTCCAAAACACAGAATGAGGCCAAAATACTAACAGTTTGGAGTCGGAACAATTAGATGTAAGTTTAGTATTAGCTACCCCGATAGGGAAGACAATTGTTTGCACCTCAGTAGTTAGAAGTTGTCCTGTTATGGTCAAAGGTCACATAATGCCAGCGAATCTAGTTGTTTTTTAGATGAGCGGGTTCAATGTGATCTTAGGTACGGATTGGTTACCCACGTTTTCTTGCCCATGTGGACTGCTTCTGTAAGGAAGTGGTGCTTAGACCTCCTGGTGAGGAGGAGTTCAAGCTGCGTGGAGATCGAGGTACCAGCATACATAAGTTGATATCTACACTACAAGGGACCCAATTACTACAGAAGGGGTGTTCAGGATTCCTGGTTTGTGTGACGGAAGAAAAATCAGAAGCAAAAATCAAGGAGATACCTATCGTATGAGAATTTGCAAATTTGTTTCCTGAAGACTTGCTAGGGATACTTTCGTTCAGGGAAATTGAGTTCACTATAGACCTCCTACCCAACACATCACCTACATTCAAGGCTCCTTATCGGATGGCACCACTAGAACTAAAGGAGCTAAAATACCAGTTGCAAGAGCTTCTTGACAAGGGGTTTATTCGCCCTAGTGTATCACTGCGGGGAGCACCAATCCTATTTATTGAAGAATGATGGGTCGATGACGTTATGTATTGACTATATGGAGCTGAATAAGGTAACAACAACGAACAAGTACCCTCTCTCGAGGATTGACAATTTTTTGACCAACTCCAAGGATTACAAGTATTCTCCAAGATCGACCTCCATTCCGGTTACCACCAACTCAAGATTAGAGAGGAGGATGTACAAAAGACGGCATTCAGAATGAGGTACGGGCATTATGAATTCTTAGTAATGCCTTTTGGATTAAGTAACGCTCTAGCTACATTCATGGATATGATGAACCAAGTCTTTCGACAGTTTGTCGACCTATGTGTGGTAGTTTTTATTGACGACATATTGATTTACTCGAAGAGCCAGGAGGAACACGAAGCACTTGCGAGCGGTGTTGAGTATCTTGAGGAAACAACAACTCTATACAAAATTCAAAAAGTGTGAATTTTGGTTGGATAGAGTGACCTTTTTTGGGCACGTTATCACCAAAGATGGAATTGCAGTGGACACAAGTAAGGTGGAAGTGGTGGTTAGTTGGGTTAGACCGTCAAATGCCCAAAAGGTATGGAGTTTCCTAGGTCTTGCTGGCTACTACAGGAGATTTGTAGAAGGGTTCTCTAAACTGGCTGGCCAGACTAACTGGGAAGAATGAGAAATTTTAGTGATCGGAGGAGTGCGAACAAAGTTTTCAAGAGATGAAGCAGCGTTTAGTCACGGCACCAATCCTCACCCTTCCATCGGGCATTGGTGGATTTATTATTAATAGTGACGCCCCTCATAAAGGTTTAGGTTACGTACTGATGCAGCAGGGAAAAGTAATCGCATACGGATCAAGGCAGTTGAAAACCTACGAACGCAACTACCCAACCTACGACCTCGAACTTGCCACTATAGTCTTTGCATTAATGATATGGCAACACTACCTTTATAGAGAGCATTTTGAATTTTTCACGGACCACAAAAGTTTAAAATACTTAGTCACCCAGAAGGAGCTCAACATGTGTCAAAGATACTGTCTAGAACTTCTCAACGACTATGACTGCATGATCAACTACCATCCATGGTAGGCCAATGTAGTCACTAACGCCCTCAGTAGAAAAACTATGGCAAGAGGAATTTCATTGATGTTCACAGCGCAGGAAGAACTACTCCTTGATTTGGACAAGGTAGGCATAAAGATGGCAATTGGGCAAATTCAGTCTTTCATGGGTAATTGTACTTTCGAACCAAACCTATTGAAACAAATTAGAACTTCTCAGCTACTGGAAGATGAGTTGACTAAAATCCGCAAGGAAGTGGAAAATGGAACATAATCAAATTTTCACATATCGACGGATGGAATATTGAAATTTCGCGATCGGATTTGCATTCCTAATGATGCAGAGCGAAAAAGGGTCATCCTATCAGAAGCCCATCAGTCTTTATAGACATTGCATCTGGTAGCACCAAGAGTGTCAGGATTTACGAAAAAACTACTAGCGGAACGGGATGAAGAAAGATATAGTGCGATACGTGGAGCACTGTCTTATTTGTCAACAAGTGAAGGCTGAGCATGAGAGGCTCGCGACGCACTTTCAACCTCTACCTATTCTTGAGTGGAAATGGGAACATGTTTCGATGGACTTTGTGTATGGCTTTCCTAGAGCTCAAAATGGCCAAGATGCGGTGTGGGTCATGATTGACCGGCTGACCAAGATGACACATTTTCTACCTGTTAGTAGTTTATATTGGCAACATTCTGGTTGACAAAAACACTTTATGTAACGGTTGCTTTTTAACAGGATTATCGATTCTATTCAGAGTCTCAAGCAATATGGACAGTGTCTCATTTCATGCCATGTGTATGGTCACAAGTTTCTAAGAAGATGTCCATGAAGATTCCATTCAATTTCCAAGTCAGAACAACCGGTTCCTGTGCAACTGTCCGGACATGCCTTTGAAGGCGTCCAGATGGCCAGCAGTGTCTAGAAGCTTCAGCGTTGAAGATGTCCGGACGTCAGAGCAACACCGTCTGGACGCCAGGTCAAGCTTCTCCAATTTCTACACGAAGTTGGATTTCAGGATTCGACACTGTTTGGGAAGTTTCTGCAAGAAGTTCGGATGACATGGCAACACGTCTGGACGGTCCAGACTCTCGTCCAAGCCATCCGGACTTGGACCTGTTATGGGAAGAATTGCGCTATTTTGGAAAGGCGGTTGCAGTTTACCGTCAGGATTCTCGGTCAAGCGGTTCGGACGCCCTCCAGTATTTTGATCATAACTTTCTGTTCAAATATTGGATTGGGGTGAAATTGGCGTCATTAGAAAGCTAACGAAAAATGATACAACTTGACTTTACAGACGGTCAAGAGAAACATTTGGATGCATGACCAAAGTCTGAATCTTTGCTGGTATTGAATTCTCTTAGCTTTGAGAGGGTGTTTAAAGAGAATTGAAGATCCACTAGCTCTCAAGCCATTGCCGGTGTGTGCTACTTTGTTCGTGTGAAGTCTATCTCAGGGGTCGGCCCTAAGGTAAAGGATTCCATCAAAGACCCCTTCCTGTAGGAGACTTGGTTGAGAAGTGTTCACGATGGGCTTTGTGTTATAGTTAAAGGTATGACTACTGCAATAGGTTATGTGAACACTTGTGTTTGGATTTATTTCCTAAGTGTGATCTATGACTTCTTCTAACATAAATCTTCCTGAGTTCTCTGAAGATGATTTTTATGATTTCCTTAAAGATACCCTTTTGATAGGTAAACTCTTTAAGAAATCCAATAAAGAGCTCAAGAAGATTAAGCAAGAAAAAAAGCCTTTGATTTTACAATTATCTAAATCACATGTTTGATTGACACTTTGAAATATGAGAATACCATGCTTTTTGATACTGTTGATGCACTAGAGAATAAATTAAAAGAATCAGAGGATCTCTTGAAAAAAAATTCTCTAGTAATAATTTGAAAAGCATGCTTTGTATTCATACAAATATTTCTAACAGGCCTGATTTAATTGTTAATGATTTAAGTACTTTTACTTCACATGCTTCTGATTCTGAATTAGATTCTATTGATATTAAGCTTGTGATAGAAGATACAGCTTGTTTAGATAATTCTTTCTTAACTAATCATGTGATGCCTAACTCCAAGGAATTAGGAATACAATGTAAGTTTATTCCTAAGTGTCATAATTCTGAGAAGATTGGTCATATTAGGCCAAATTGTTATTTGTTGAAATCCCACAGGCCTTAGATTAAGCAGGATGCTCTGAGGAAAAGTGAAGTTGAAGTTTCTTCTTCATCAAAATATGTCCCTCTGTATAGGAGACATATAAAAGGTAAGGGCAATATTGTTTGTAAGAATGCTAACCATATTTCTGCGGAGAAAGTCAAGCAGCATTCCAACAAAAGAAGCCTGCCCACCTGTCATCACTGCGGCATCACCGGTTACATTCGACCCAAATGTCCACATCTTCAGGCTTAGAAGTCGAAGGTTCAGAAGGAGCTGCCAACAAGATCTACATCAGGCACTCTACCCCTGACTACATTCCAGGCTCCATAGCATCAACATCGACAGCTGAAGTTGGTTCCTGCCAATTAGAGTGGCAAATCAAAGAAGAACAAATCAAGGCACTGCAAGAGAAAGACGCAGAAGCCCATTAGCAACCTTGGCTATGAAGGGTTGCTGAACCTAATGCAATGTATGCTAAGAAGAATGGATAACATGAACAAGACCTGCAAACCACCGCCACGGGTCAAGTAGGTATGGGTCAGGAATGATGAGACTATTCACCCCTTGAGGGGGAGTGGACTCACCTAGTAGAGGTGAAGTCTTACCATGCCTAGGATTTTGGTTCCTAAATCCTAATTCAAGTCAGGCATAGTTTATCATGTCATATCCTATTCGTACCTTGCATTCTATTTGAGGAACCGTTTATTCTATTCCCATATTTTCTCTTGTTGTCTTGAGAAACTTCTGAAGATATTTTTTTTGGGGATAACAGTTAAAGGACGTCGAGTGGCTGCTTTTCTGTCTTGGTATTTCTAAACCTCTTTCCCTGAGAACAGGTTTGATTTTACCTTACATGCTAGGACTAGATGTTATTTCCTTTTCCATAAGCATGCCCTTGTTGTTTTTCTATTTTATTGCTTTCAAAAAAAAAAAAAAAATTTGGGGGAGAAGATGCAGAATTTTTATTTTTTTGAGAGTTGCTTTTCAGATATTGTATGTGTTTTTGCCAGATATCTCAGTTCATTGTGCATTAATTGAGTATGCTTATATATGATTGAGAGTTTATGTCTGATATCTGCTAAGTTTTCATGTGCATCTTAATGCTAGATAGTTTCTTTTCTCATATGATGAAAAATTGTGCACTTTCCAAGGCTCCCCTAAGGTACATTTTTTTCTCTCTGACTTTTAGCTTCTGGAAATTCTAATGAGAGAGATTTTTTTTGCTAAGATGGTCAAATTGACCAACTCGCTAGTTGAACCTAGAACCCATAAATTCTGGCATTCTTTCTAGGTTGCAGCACCATGTGATAAAAAGCATTCAAAATTGAATAAATATGGAAAAATAAAATGATCCACTACTTTTGTGCTATAAATATGTTATTAAACTTGTCCCTATAGAAACAATCAGTGACCAAATCATTGCGAAAATAGACGGTCACTAAAGGACGAAGTAAAAGAAAAGTGATGCAGCTTAGGGGGAGTGTATCAAATGAGGGTGGCTAGGCCCTAGTAAAATAAGGTTTGACTTTCGATTGATCTACCATTGATTTTCTCTCTTCTTTAGAAAATCCGGTTGCTTTAAGTTATATCAGTGAACTTCATACCTTATTGAGAAAGCTTTCACACACACACACACGCATTGCATGAGTTAAGTTTACTATTGAAAAATTTCTATCTGCAGGGAAATTTTTGTGCTTATTGAATCTTAACTCTCAATTATATCTTGGTATATTTTTGAAATGCTATTTGACTGTTTTATCAGTTATTTATACATGTGTGTTCTGAGGCTAACGTTAGGAAAAAAATTTTCCGCATATTTCCCTCTTTTTTTTCAGCTTCTAGTGTGAAGCATCCGGACGGACATGTTCTTGCGTCCAGACGTGCTCGGCTCTGTCAATCTCTTATTTGACAGCATGCCGTCCGGACGAGTATGTACCACGTCCGGACACGAGCGTTTCGCTTTCTTTGCCAAACACACACACACACACTACTTTTTGCCTGTTCTATCATGTTATGTTGTGTGTGTTTTCTCTCGGACTGATTTTGGCATTCTCTTCACATATTTTCTCATTCCCAGGTATTTCCTTTCGCTTTCCTTATTCTCTTAAGCTTTGGTTCTTTTTAGAATATTGGAATCTTTTATTAATTATGATTTGAGATATTGTGCATGAATATCTTTTTTTGTCTTTATGCTGGATGGATATTATTAATCTGTGTCTTTTTGATTGCTATATCTACTTTTGTATTTCTCTATGCATCCATTTGATAGCCGTCATAATACCACATTCTTTTTGAACTAATAGGATATAATATTTCATTGTGGTGTTATTTTTGGAGAGATTTATGCTTAAATATTTTTAGGAATATGTTGTCTAGCGGCTTCCAGCATAATATCAGACAGAGGGCTCTTTGGAGAACAGACCAATGTTGAAATCATATGTTCCAGAGATCTCAAATTTTAGATGAGCTCATTCCCCCTGCTCATACAGAGTCTTCCGTAACCTGGTCCTCTAGATTTGCACCAGCTAGAGATTCAGTGGTGAATCTTCTTTATCATCTTGCAGACCACTTGTTTAGAGGATTTCTTTCTGCGGATGATCAGTTTCGGGGGTAGAAGATTCAATTGACCAAAAATTTTCAGTCTATGGTTTCCCAGCTTCAGGAACAAGAAGCCGAAGTGGCTCAAATTCAGGAAATGTGATATCTTGAGGTTTTGGTTTTCTCTTATGTTGATTTGAGCTTTTGATGAGACACTTTACTATTATTCTTGTTGTTTTGAATTTTAGTAATTGTGGTTTTCTCTTATACTCTGTTTACCCTTTGTCCTTTTGAGACAAAAATTGAGAGTATTTTTTGTTTTAGACCGGGAATGTATTTCCAAACCGGTCAAGTGTTTTTTGTCCCAGAATGGCCAAATGGGGAGTTTGTTAGTAGTTTATATTGGCAACATTCTGGTTGACAAAAACACTTTATGTAACGGTTGCTTTTTAACAGGAATATCGGTTCTATTCAGAGTCTTCAAGTAATATGGACAATGTCTCATTTCATGCCATGTGTATGGTCACAAGTTTCTAAGAAGATGTCCATGAAGATTCCATGCAATTTCCAAGTCAAAACAACCGGTTCCTGTGCAACCGTCCAGACGAGACTTTGAAGGCGTCCGGACGCCTCGCAGTGTCTAGAAGATTCAGCATTGAAGACGTCCGGACGTCAGAGCAACACCGTCCGGATGCTAGGTCAAGCTTCTCCAATTTCTACATGGAGTTAAATTTCAGCAGTCGACACTGTTTGGAAAGTTTCTGCAAGACGTCCGGACGACGTGGCAACACGTCCGGACGATGTCCAGCATTCCAGAATATTCCAGGTTTCCTTTACGAGCGCAGAAAGGAGATACAACGAAGACTGTCCGGTCGCTCGGCCAAGCCGTTTGGACGTGGACCTATTATGGGAAGAATTGCGCTATTTTGAAAAAGCGGTTGCAGTTGACCGTCTGGATGCTCGGTCAAGCCGTCCGAACGCCCTCCAGTATTTTGATCATAACTTTCTGCTCAAATATCGGATTGGAATGAAATTGTGTCATTAGAAAGCTAACAAAAAATAATACAACTTGATCCTCTAGACAGCCAAGAGAAATGTTCGGACGTGCACCCAGAGTCTGAATCTTTGTTGGTGTAGGACTCCTTATTTCAGTTGAAATGGGATTTGTAAAGCCTATATAAAGAGGGCTCTAGGCATGTATTATGTACAAAATTCGGTATTGAATTCTCTTAGCTTTGAGAGGGTTTTAGGTAGAATTGAAGATCCGCTAGCTCTCAAGCCATTGCCGGTGTGTTCTACTTTGTTCGTATGAAGTCTATCTTAGGGGTTGGCCTTAAGGTAAAGGATTCCATCAAAGACCCTTTCAAGTAGTGGTTGTGAAGCATTCACGAAGGGCTTCGTGTTATAGTTAAAGGAATGACTACTGCAAAAGGTTTTGTGAGTACGAGTGCTTTGTAACTTGCTTTGTTTTTGTATAGTGGAGTTCCTGGGTTTGGCTGCTCCGGAGTGATTTTTCTCTTCACAGAGTTTCCACTTTGTCAACAAATATCTTGTTTCTTTTATTTTTCCGCATTTAAGATATTTTGTTGCACACAAACACACACTTGGTTGTTAGAAGTCAATATTTATTTTCACTACCCATCAAGATGACTTATAGTATGGACCATTTAGCAGAGCTTTACATCAAGGAGATTGTACGATTGTATAGAATTCCAATATCCATTGTGTTATATCGGGATCCGAGGCTCTCCTTGAGATTTTGGCATAGCTTACACAATGCAATAGGGACGAAGTTAACCTTTAACAGTACTTTCCATCCTCAAACAGATGGTTAGAGTGAGTGGATCCGATCCATACCTTGGAAGACATGTTCCGATTGTCTGTACTGGACTTTAAAGGAAGTTGGATCCAATACCTTCCATTGATAGAGTTTGCCTACAACAACAACTTCCATGCTAGCATCGAAACGGCGCCCTATGAAGCCTTATACGGGAGGAAGTGTAGGTCGCTGCTATATTGGGACGAAGTAAGAGAACAAAAACTATGGGGGCCAGAAATTATCCAAGACATGTGCAAGAAGATATCGAAAATCAAACAACGATTGGCAATAGCACAAAGTCATCAAAAAAGCTACGCCAATGCGAGAGGATGAGAATTGGAGTTCAAAATCGCACAAAAGTTTTCCTCAAGATCACTCCTATGAAAGGAGTATTGCGGTTTGGGAGGAAAGGGAAGTTAAGTCCTAGGTTCGTTGGCCCATTTGAAATACTTGAGAAATTTGGAACGGTCGCATATAGATTAGTGCTACCACCAAACCTAGCTAGAGTTCACAACATGTTTCATATATCAATGTTGAGGAAGTATGTCTTGGACCCAACTCTCATCTTGGATAGCAAACCCCTCCAGATTCGCCCCAACATGACCTACGAGGAGACACCAATCAAAGTGCTTGATAGAAAAGAGCAAGTCCTGAGAAACAAGAGCATCCCTGTAGTGAAGATCTTATGGAATAATCACTCTATGGAAGAAGCTTCGTGGGAATTGGAAGAGGTCATGTAGGACAAATACCCACACTTATGTATAAAGATGGGAGTTTAAAGATGTAATGCGTCTAGCATTTCAGTTATGCTCCATTTGCTTCAGCGTAAAATGTTTTTTGGTAAATGTTTTCGGCATTTTCCGGTGTTTGGTGGGAGGGAAAATAATTGTCAATGGAAATCACTTTCAATTTGATCACAAAAGCCTCTTTTATTTTTGGAAAACGATTTACGGTTTTCAAATTTTTGGAAAACGATTTATGGTTTTGATTCTTGCATGGATATTTGTAGAAATCCGCCACCGCCGGGCATTGGAGTATGTTGGTAGCTCGACTTTGGATTTAAACTCTTTATTCTTGCAATTCATATTTGTAGAAATTCGCCACCACTGGGCATTGGAGTATATTGGTAGCTCGATTCTAGATTTAAACTCTTCATTCTTGCACACATATTTGTAAATATCTGCCACTGCCAGGCATTGTAGTATGTTGGTAGCTCGACTCTACCTTTGAAGATCCCCGAATTTTGGTATCTGATTACCGAAATCCAGTATATCAGATTCCAGCTAATTTTGGCCAGAATCTGGAAATTATTGCTGGAATTCGGTGACATCGCAGGATTCTGGAGAACTAGATTCTGGCCAAACTAGTCGGAAACTGACCAGTACGGTCAAAATCATCAAATTACAGCCAGATTCGGCCAAATTAGGCTAGATTCTGGCGAAACTGGCCGAATTCCAGTCGTATTGGTCAGATTCCAGCCAGTTTGGCTGGAATTTGGTTTGGCGGATTCCGGCATAGTGGTCGATCTTCGACAAATTTTGGTGGCGGCTGCCAAATTCTGTTTTACACCGTTGGTGATTTTTTCATACTAGCCAAACACCGAAAAGTATTTTCAGGAAAAATCATTTTTTCTAAAAAATGATCTTGTTGAAAACATTTTACGTCGAAACAAACGGAGCATTAATTTAAAGTGATATTATTGAGACCCGACATGGTGGTGCTAAACTCCAAATTTCCACGAAATTTCCTTCTACATTCGTGGACAACAGAGGGAGCATTTGTTAATTGTTAGTGAGACTGAATTCCCTCATTTTAATGGGTTAACCCGTTGATGAGGAAGGCTCCGCTTACTTTCCAAGAAATCAACCTTATGCTCCGTTTGTTTCGGCGTAAAATATTTTCTGAAAAATGTTTTCGGCATTTTTTGGGGTTTAGTGGGGGTAAAAATAATGTTCAATGGAAATCATTTTTAGTTTGACCGTAAAAGCCTATTTAATTTATGGAAAACGATTTAGGGTTTTGACCATAAATCGTCTTCTGGATTTAAATTCTTCATTTTTGTACGCATGTTTGTGGAAATCTACCATCTCCGAGCATTGGAGTTTGTTTGTAATCTACCGTAAAAGCCTATTTTACGGTAAAAGCCTATTTTTTGGTGTTTAGTGGGGGTGAAAATAATGGTCAATGGAAATCATTTTTAGTTTGACCGTAAAAGCCTATTTAATTTATGGAAAACGATTTACGGTTTTGACCATAAATCGTCTTTTGGATTTAAATTCTTCATTTTTGCACCCACGTTTGTGGGAATCTACCATCTCCGAGTATTAGAGTTTGTTGGTAACCCGACTCTACTGCTGAAAATCCCTGAATTTTGGTATCCGATTACCGGAATCTGGCAGCGCTGGCCGGAATCTAACCAGAACAGCCAGAATCTGACAAGTTTGGCAGGAATCTAGAAATTTTTTATTGGATTCCAAACAAACTAGGCCAAATCCCGGAGAAACTAGTTAGAATTTGGCCAAACTGGCCGGAATCTGGTTCGCCAGAATCCGGTAACTGCGGCTGGAGGTCGCTAGATTCCGGCGGCAATTGCTGGATCTCATTTTACGTCGTTAGTGATTTTTTTATACAAGCCAAATACTGAAAAAAATTTAAAAAAAAAATTAGAAAATTAGAAAAATTATTTTTTCTGATTGAAAATAGGAAAAAATACAATTTAACCCCCCAAACTATCACCCTTTCTCTGGATGACCCCCCAAATTACTAAAGCTTGTACTCTGGCCCCTCAAATTACCAAAACCTTTGAAAAATGTCCATTTTAGCAAAATATTCCCATAATACCCTTGTCACTTGTCCCCGCCTCTCTGAATGTGGACATGGCTAATTTCTTATCCTTTGATGTCTATAATATTGATCTTTCGAAGGTTATGAATTATTTCAATTTGAATTTTGTTTTGTTACAAACGACGAGCAAGCCTTTCATCGTTATGGAAGACCTTGATTGGTTTCTGATGGAGAAATCAACGGTCGTGAGCTTCTTTGTTGATGTTCACATCCATTTTCCTCTTTTTAATATTTTGGTGTTCCAAACGTTGGCCAATAGCTACCTAGGGCTCATGGATCACAAGCTTTTCTCTCAAGTTGAGGAATTTTTCTAGAGCGAGATGAGCGAGCTGATGATTGCGAATCGGAACTCGCCGAGCCGGGCTATAAAATTAGTCATCACGACATTACAAAGGGACGGTGACCGGAGGGGTGTCGGGAAGATCAGGTCACGGTTGGGAAATAACGCCACCCCAAACACCCATCTTTTTTAAAAAAATAAAAAATAAGAAATAAAATTTTAGTTTTTTTTTAATTGAAAAATGACACATGTTAGGGGTATTATGGGGATATTTTACCAAATGGGGCATTTTTCAAAAGTTTTAGTAGTTTGGCGAGTCATCCGGAGGAAGAATGATAATTTAAGAGGCTAAATTGTATTTTTCCCTTGAAAATATTTTATAAAAAAAAAAAAATTAAATAAACATATTAGGTAGAAACAAACTAAGGATAATTTACTTTTGCGGACGCAAGGTAAAATAGTTTGAGCATTTGTAATCGACTCATGAAAACAACGAATTCACCAAATTCTGCCGCATTTTCTCAAAATCACACTTGCAGCAAACTCCTTACTGCTACAGTAATTCAGACGATTGTCGGACACCATCGTCTCTTTAGCCGAGCGAAATCATCTCTTCTTATTTTTCAATTCATTTCCCCGCATACTCATTCAGCCTCAAAGCTCCTTTGCTCCAATTTTGAGTCTACCAGAGATGGAGATCGACGTATTCGTGTTGCGGTGTTGGTTTAAGCTGAATTGAGCAGTCTTTGGTGTGGTTCGGTCTCCAATTTAGCTGTGGATTTTTTAGGGTTTTGGGTTTGCTTCTTGGATTTGCTTGAATTTTCGTTAATGTTGGGGTTTTGGGCTTCTTGGAGGGGAAAGAATTGGGTTTTAGGGTTTTGGGACTGTAGTTCGTGGTGGGTTGTATCATAATTTGGTTTATGGGGTTCTTGAGGACGAAACGCCGTCGTCCGAGTCCTCCTCTTCGTCATGGTGCTCTGCCCCCACTCTGAGCACTTTGGCCTCGACCTCGACGGTGTGTCAGGAGCAGTGGCACACATGCGTAAGTGAATGGTTTTTGGTTATTTGGGTTTGGGTTTTATGGGTTTTATGCATTTTGATTGCTTTTAGTGGTTTGTTTGTTTGTTTGTTTCCCCAGAAAATTGAGGGGGTGAGGGGGAAGGAATGTGAAAAGTTCTCTTTTCTGTGTTTTTTGTTTAGATTACATGCATTGTTTTGGCTTTTGAATGTTGAGTTGTTCTAGTAATGGTTGTGAATTTTTCTGTATTTTGGCTTCACCTTGTTTGAATCATAAACCCAATTTTTGAATGCACATTTGTGACCAATGTAAGTGCTTTAAGTTGGATTTGGGTTCTTTGTACGCCATGTTTGGGCACCTTGTGGATGAAATGTTCAAATGAATGTGAAACCAGTAAATTTTGGTTTCATGACAGTTGAAGGTGGTTGAAAAGTGGTTGGAAGTGGTTACTTTAAAACTAATAAAAAATAATATTTATTTAAAGTAGAGAATATTTAGAGAGTTTGATATTTAGAGCTTTTGAAAACTAGGTAGCTAAAATAACAAAAGTGAATTTTTTAGACAAAATTTGCTCAAATTTTGACAAGTTCATTACAAATGCTCTTAGGCCACTTAATTTCAAGCCCTGCAAAGCAGGGCGACCAAGAGAGAAAGGGAAGCATGCTACTGAAGGAGCTAAATATTGTTAAGGAGAAAGAACTTAAGAGAAAAACACTACCGAGCAACAGTAACGGCTACTAGCCGTTGAAGAAGAAAGCAGCCTTTTGTATATCTTTTTCCTCTTTTCAGCAACTCATTAATGCCACAATTTCAGCTGATGTAGTCTCCAAAACAGCTGCTACTCACATTCCAGCCCAAGCTAAATGCCGCCCAACTACCAGGATTTCTGCTCATCTGTAGTCCCGGTTTTCTGCTCCTGAATTCAAGCTGCCAGCCATGTGTTTAAATATTATTCTTTGTACTGAAAAAAAAAAAAAAAAAAAAAAAAAAAAAAAAAAAAAAAAAAAAAAAGCATTGCTTCCTCTATAAACATTCTTCAGCACATTTGGCTATAAATACATATAATTCTCACTGTCTTTGGTTAAGTAACCAAAACAGTTTTTCTCCAAAACTTTCATGGTATCAGAGCTATTTTAAAGGTAACACTCACTCAATGGCCAACTCTAGCTCATCCGCTTCCTCCTCCTCCACCAACCCACCAACAAAAACCATCTCAACCTTCTCCAACATACCCAACTTCTCCCAACTCTTCAAACTGGAAGGTCCTATCTACCTGGCTTGGGTTGCACAGTTTCAACCCATACTTCATGGTAATGACCTCCAAGGCCTTATTGAAGGCACAAACATCTGTCCTCCTCAATTTATCACCAGTGAAGATAACACTCAGACTCTGAATCCTGCCTTTGTTGCATGGCAGAAGAAAGACCAGCTTCTTTTGAGCTCGATTATCTGCTCTTTGAGCCCATCTTTGGTGTCTTCGATGTATGGTTTGAACACATCGCACCAAGCCTGGACTGCTCTTGCTACCAAGTATGCCTCTCAATCCAAGTCACGCATCTCCCACCTCAAGTGAAAGCTGCAGAGTCTACAACAGGGAGACAAAACGTGTACTGAGTACCTGAGTATGGCAAAGCAATGGTCAGACCAACTTCCAGCTGTAGGTAAGCTGGTTGATGATGATGATCTCATCTCCTTTATTGTTAGTGGACTCAATCCACTTTTTCACACATTTGTCACCATTCACTCGTTTGCTGCTCGTGACCATGAGATGTCATTTACTGATTTTCAATCTGAGTTGCTCAGTCATGAGCTTCTGCTGTAGAACGAACAACATTCTGCACTCACACCTGAAACAGGCACTTTTGCCTTGTACTCAAAACAAGGCCAACCCAATCACAATCACCTTAACTCCACCCGAAACAGATTCAACTCAAGATTTTCTCCTAAATCTCATCCACGTAGTCAACACTTTTCTCAACAATTTTCCCCTAGAAATAGCTCTACCTATCCTGCCAAAAACAATACTACACCTCACCAGCCAAGAACCTTAATAAACACCAACCAGCGAGAAAACTCCAACTTGAATTCTGATCAACCTCCTCGTCCGGCCTGCCAAATCTGTGGCAAGCACGACGATAATGCTCTTGATTGCTATCACAGAATGGACTACACCTATCAAGGTAGGCACCCTCCAACAGAGCTTTTCAGCCATGGTAGCTCAAATGAATGCAGATTTTGAAACCAAGGAATGGCTGGCTGATTCAGGAGCCAATGCACACAGCACAGGTGATCCTGTAAACATCAATGAACCCTAACCTTTCGAAGGTGCTGACACTGTGGGAATCGGTAATGGTACAGGTTTGAACATCAAAAGCATTGGTTCTTCTCATGTCCAATCCACACTTTCTAATGAATCTCAATTTTTACTCAAAGATGTCCTGCACTGTCCAAATGCTACTGCCAACCTTCTTTCTATAAACAAATTCTGTATTGATAATAACTGCTGGTTTGCACTAACTGGTTCCAATTTTACTGTGAAGGACAACCTAACAGGTAGGGTGCTCCTCCAGGGGCCAAGTGAGAATGGTCTCTACCATATTTCTCTACATCAGAATTCTCTCAATAAATGGAAAGGTGTTGCATCTTATATTGGAGTTAAAACCACTGATATGGTTTGGCACCAACGGCTTGGACATCCTTCCCTTCCTGTTTTTCAGCTCCTTTTGAAGAATCAACTCCTCCCTCTTACTGGTTCTGTTAACAAAGCTAGGATTTGTGAAGCTTGTCAACTTGGCAAATCCAAGCAACAACCCCTTTGTGAATCTACTAGATGTACCACCAATCCATTGGAACTTGTTCACTCTGATGTATGGACTTCACCTGTTTCATCCCTTAGTGGATGCAAATATTATGTCCTTTTTGTTGATGATTATAGTCGGTTCACTTGGCTATATCCTATATTAAATAAAAGTGATGTTTATCAATGTTTTGTTAAGTTCAAATTACTTGCTGAAAATCTATTCTCTACTAAAATCAAAAAATTCCAATCTGACAATGGTGGAGAATACACATCTAACCTTTTCAAGCAATTTCTCACTCAACATGGAATTCTTCATAGATTTTCTTGTCCCCATACATCCCAACAAAATGGCATTGCAGAAAGAAAGCATAGACATGTCTTGGAAATGGGACTCACTCTTCTTGCTCAATCAAGTCTTCCCCCTGAGTTTTGGGTAGATTCATTTCTGACTTCTGTTTTTCTAATTAACCGCCTGCCTACTCCTGTCCTACAAAATGAATCACCTTTCTCTAAGCTGTTCAAAAGAGCATCTGAGTACACATCCTTAAGAGCCTTTGGTTGTCTATGCTATCCACTGCTTAGACCTTATGCCAACCATAAATTGTCATTTAGGAGTAAGCCTTGTATTTTCCTTGTTTATGGTGGAACTCAAAAAGGCTATCGATGCCTTGATCCTCAAACTCGTAAGATCTATCTCTCCTGAAGTGTTATCTTTGATGAAACACAATTTCCAGCAAAGGGTATGACACTCTAACAAGGCTCCTGCAAGGTCACTGCCTCTTCAGGTAATTCACTAGTAAGTTTACCCATTTCTCTGCCATCTATTATTTCTAATTGTTCTGATGAACCTTCTTTCACAGCTACTGTCACACAAATTGATACCCCAATACTTGCCCAACAGCAACCAATTTTCACTCCTCTGCCTCACTCACCACATCAAAGTTTACCAACCAACAATCTCTCTCCTTCATCCACTCAACCAACATTGGACAGCGTAGTTTCTCCATCAGATTATATTGAAACTCCCAATATCAATGCCATTTCACCTGAAATTCCTGCACCTTGTGCAATATCACCATCACATCTTTCTCCTCCTCTTCCCAACCGTATGATCACCAGATCACAGACTGGTCATCTCAAACCTAAAGAATTTCCTGGTTTCAAACTCTATTACACAAGTAAACATCCACTCTTAGCCTTTGGAGCTGTCACCTTACCATCCGAGCCATCTACTTATAAACAAGCTGCTACCAAAATTGAATGGATCCAAGCCATACTTGAATACAATGCTTTAATGTCTAATCAAACCTGGACCCTCTGCCCGAGACCTACACATCACAATGTGGTCCGAAATAAATGGGTGTTCAAAATTAAACAAAAACCAGATGGAAGTGTGGACAAATTCAAGGCTAGGCTTGTTGCAAAAGGGTTTGAACAACTAAGTGGTGTTGACTACTATGAAACTTTCAGTCTTGTGGTTAAATCCTCTACCATCCGGTTGATTCTAGCCTTAGCAGTACAATTTAACTGGACCATCAAACAATTAGATGTTTCAAATGCATTCCTTCATGGTGTCTTGGATGAAGAAGTATACATGGAGCAACCACAGGGGTTTGTAGACCCCTCCTATCCTAATCATGTCTGTCGTCTACACAAGTCACTCTATGGACTAAAACAGGCCCCCCGAGCCTGGTTTACTCGACTCTCTCAAGCCTTGTTGGATATAGGCTTTAATGGCTCCCAAGTTGATACCTCTCTCTTTATTTACCATGCTGACCAAGTTCACATATTTCTCTTAGTGTATGTTGATGACATAATAGTGACAGGAAATCATGAAGGAGTAATGAACAAGCTTGTTGGCAAACTGCAAGCAGATTTTGCAATCAAAGATCTTGGTTCACTCGGATACTTCCTTGGAGTTCAAGCCAATTGTGACACTACTGGACTGCATCTGAGACAATCCAAATATGTTCTTGATCTCCTACATCGCACTCAAATGGCAGATTCTAAACCAGCTAGAACTCCCTGTGTTTCTGGCTCCAAAATGTCCAAATTTGATGGTGATCTTCTCTCCAATCCCACTGAATTTCGGCGCATAGTTAGCGCACTTCAATATGTTACCCTCACAAGGCCGGACATTGCATATTCTGTGAACCAACTTTGCCAACACATGCATGCTCCAACTTCTACTCACTTGACAGCTGCAAAAAGAGTATTGCGATATCTCAAAGGGACTATCAACTGTGGTCTCTACTATAGCAAGGGAGGAATTGCTCTTTCTAGTTTTTGTGACTCGGATTGGGCAGGCAATCCAGATGACAGGAGCTCAACAACAGGTTATGGAATTTTTCTTGGCCCCAATCTCATTTCCTGGTCGGCTAAGAAACAAAACATTGTGTCTCGTTCAAGTACAGAAGTAGAATATCGGTCTCTTTCCCTCACAACTACTGAACTGTTTTGGCTAAGGATGTTGCTACAAGAATTACATATCTCTCTACCTTCACCACCTACTCTTTGGTGAGACAACTTAGGCGCTCTTGCCCTTACTTCCAATCCTGTTTTTCACGCCAGAACCAAGCATATTGAGGTAGATGTTCACTTTATCAGGGAAAAAGTCACCAACCGAGACATCCTTCTTCGTCATCTATCTACCCTTGAACAAGTTGCCGATATCTTCACCAAGGGTCATCCTGCTGATCTATTTTGCTATCTTAGAGACAAATTGAAGGTTGTAACACCCATTAGTTTGCAGGGGGGTGATAAGGAGAAAGAACTTAAGAGAAAAACACTACCGAGCAACAGTAACAGCTACTAGCCGTTGAAGAAGAAAGCAGCCTTTTGTATATCTTTTTCCTCTTTTTAGCAACTCATTAATGCCACAATTTCAGCTGATGTAGTCTTTAAAACAGCAGCTACTCACATTCCAGCCCAAGCTAAATGCCACCCAAATACCAGGATTTCTGGTCATCTGCAGTCCCGATTTTCTGCTCCTAAATTCAAGCTGCTAGCCATATGTTTAAATATTATTCTTTGTATTTTCTTTGTACTGAAAAAAAAAAAAAAAAAAGAAAAGAATTGCTTCCTCTGTAAACATTCTTCAGTCCATTTGGCTATAAATACATATAATTCTCATTGTCTTTGGTTAAGTAACCAAAACAGTTTTTCTCCAAAACTTTCAAATATTGCTGTTGCTCTTGTAAATCATGGCCGAAAAAAAGAAAAGAAAGAAAGAGAGCATTTCTAGAGAATTTAGGGCTTGTATTGGAGAAGCTGATTGCCTCTTGTAATGGCAGGCCTATTCCCATCCGTACCTTCTCTTATCAACAGCTCATCTTGGCAACCAATAACTTTGATCATCGCCTTATTCTACATGAAGACTTGGGATTTCAAATGTACAAGGGTTCTTTTGAATGCCGAATACTTTCCATTAAGATGTATGATGATCGTGGTTCCTCTGACAAGGACTCGGCCCTAATGGATTTAGATATTTCTGCAAAGACGAGCTCTCACAAGAATATTCTAAAATTGGTAGGATGCTGTCTCGAGACTTCAATTCCAAGTTTAGTGTTTGAATATGCTCAAAATGGATCCCTTCACGATATAATTATTATCTCTCAACGACAAGGTACGCCCATGTTGTGGCAAAGCAGGTTAAAGATTGCAAGACAGATTGCTCATGCAATTGGGTATCTACACACTGCCTACTCCAAACCCATCATCCATAGAGATATAAAACCAAAAAATATCTTATTAGACCAGCATGATGTTCCCAAACTCATAGATTTTTCACTTTCTATTTCAATTCCTGAGGGTGAAACTCATGTGGAAGATGCAATGTGGGGGACTGTGGCTTTCTTATGCCCTAACTATTTTTCGACAAATAGGATAAAAGAGAAAACTGATGTTTATAGCTTCGGTATGGTTCTATTACACCTTTTAACTGCACAGTGTTCATTTGGTTTTGATCAAGCAAATGAAGATCGTAATTTAGCAGTTCGTGTAAGAAACCGTGCTATAAATGAGATTGTGGATTCTGCAATCCTGGCAGAGGAAGGAGGAGCTGGTTCGGAGCCGCAATTGCAAGCTGTGTTGGAGCTTGCTCTCACTTGTATAATGGTCGATCCCGAACTAAGGCCGACGATGGTGGATGTTACAAAAGAACTCAGGCCGATTGAGAGGTCCATCGCATGATTCTTTTCTCACTTGATTAGTTGATTTTATGATTGATTTTGAGCCTATTTCACTTGAAATCTAAGTCTGTGTACCATTGACATCTTCATTTTGTCTGATTTTAACTTGAATCTAGTGGATTCCGTTTTTGTAATTTTCAATTACCTCTATCTTCTTAAAAGAAGAAAAACAAAAGTTAATTATGCAATTGAATTTGATATCATTTTAGTGTTTAGAGCTTCCTTTTTGTTTGATGTTTATGTTTTGAAGCCTATTTGTTGTCTTTGTTATACACTTTCATATTGGGTACATGGGGTAGAATATGATAATGTTTAATGGCATATATGTTTTCATTTTTGGGTGCTTAATAAAGGTTTCGGTAATTATTATATAGCATACAATAGGATATAAAGATAACTGAAAAAGTTCAATTATGGAAAACCAAGTCCTGATGGATTTTTTTGTGAAGGTGAGTGTGAATGGTGCTCTCTATCTGAGAACAGAGTCTACTTATCAAACAAAACAAAAATAGAATCTACATATAAAAAACTATCAACTGCTCTTGGAATATGTCCAGCTGTTTTGCCAAAGTGTGACATTATTTTAGCTTTATTTTAATGGCAGTGTGCCATTGAAAAACTGCAGAAAATAGCATGGAGTTCGGTAATTGCAATCTTAAGGTTGATAATCTTAAAATACATGGGTTAATGGAGTTTGGTAACAACAATCCTAATGTGAGCTTCTTGTTATACATATATCTTGCTCAGTGGATTTGAGGTGACCCTGACTATGAAATGAACAACTTAGCATTCTTCCTAATTTTGCCATATTATAAGACTTATACAGAAGAAGAAAGAATGTTGAAATGAAAAAAACAAGAAGGAAAGTTTGACAAGAACTGTCAAAATTTGGTTATTGGATGCTTTCTAAGTTTACTTTCAATAGAGCTGCTAGTAGAGGAGGATTTGCACGTCCAACAATAAACATATTTTTCCTTTTTAAGGATTTGAAACCTGATAAGCATGGCTGTAACCTTAGAATTGGTGCCATGATATCACAATGGAAATAGTTATAAATATAAACCAAAGCATCTTTTGGGTAAGGTAGTCCATCATCTTAAGTTCATGGCCCCTACATCATAGTGTTCTTTGTTTGGCTCATGGATTGGTAGGTTCTGCACCATGGACATGCCAGCATATGTGCAAAGTTGCATTGAGTTAGAAATGAAGTTTGGGGTTTGGAGATGTAGTTGAAACAATCATTATTACCTTTGAATTTTGTATGGTTGGGACGAGTAATTGCTGCATTTTCATATGCAAATTAGGTAGGACTACTTCAACTTTGTAGTCTTATTTTATGTGATTGGTCCGGAGCTGACTAGGATGTCTATAGCACCGTGTATTCTATAAGTTAATGCCTTATCAGTAATTACATTAAAATATTAAATGCAATAGCTCCCAGGGCCATGGAGAAATCCACGAATAGGAACTAGCTAGTCTTTGAAACTCTTGATTGCTTTGCGGTTGCCAACTTCAATGTGTGAAAATCAAGTAAAAGTAGATGATGGGTTTCTATGTCCCAACTATGCTATTACAGGCATGGAGACTGACGTCTATAGCTTTGGTAAACTTGTATTAGATCTTTTTTAACTAGACAGTGTTTTGAGTATATATTTCGGACGACTCCAAATCATTGGAGCTTAGTACATCGCATAAGAAATAGTGCTATAAATAAAATTGTGGATCCTTTAATCTTGGCAGAGGAAAGAGGAATTGGTATAAAGCAATAGTTAAACGCTGTGTTGCAGCTTGTTCCCATGTGTATAGATGAGAATTTGGAGTTAAGGCCAACTATGATTGACGTTACAAAAGAACTCAAGTGGATTGAGAAATCCATCGCAATATTATTTTCTCACTTGGTCCATCCAAGTTCCTCTGTCCATCATGGGTCAATTTATATATTTTAATAGTTGATATATTCTTGATTTTGAGCCTCATTTAGCTTGAATTCTGATTCTGTATACTCTTGACATCTTTATTCTGTTTGAGTTTAACTTGAATCCTCCCCACCTTCCACTTGTTTTTCTTTTCTCCTAATTTGTTTGGTGGCTGAGAAAACTAAGGAAACATAAGTTAATTATGCGGTCGAATTTTATATTATTGCAGTTTTTAGAACATAATTGAGCTTATTATCTTGTGATCTCATCAGTCATGTGTGATATGTTTTGAAGCATATTTGTTGTCTTTGTTCTAAACTTTCTTACTGTGGGAGAATCCAGTGCTTATTGTCTCTTGTGATCGCATCATTTATGTGTGATCTAGGTTGTCAAAAAGATTTGGATTCTATGTTCAGAAATCACTGATCCAGTGCTTGGTGTTTAAGTTTCATCCTAGAAAGTGGTCATATGGTATTTCAGTGGGCACTCAACATGGAGCTAAACAGCATGCACAATCCTTCAAACATTGGAGTACTGTACACATTATCTTTGATTGGCTTCCCAACAAATCAAGACAAGTTATTTTAATGATCGTATATCCTAGTTACAATATTAACCAACCTTCTCACTCTCTCCATTCTCCTCCAGTCAATAAAAGAGAAAATAAGACATTTGTCCACTTTTTACATGGTGGAAACTTTTGAACAACTTAGGCTCCGTTTGTTTTGGCGTAAGATGTTTTCCGCTGGAAATATTTTAAATTTTCCTTTTATTTGAGCAACCATATATAGGACCTATTGAAACTTATTAGCTTGAAAGTCTCAAGTCAAATAATTCACATGTGTAGGGTAAATTAGAATCCACAAATATTTAAGGTGCATAATCTTGTGAAAATGATTACATATTAATATTTATATTGAATAAACTGTTTCTATTGTTGATGAACTGAATATTATTCTGTCATGCTGCAGAGTATGTTCCTAACTCTCACAGCAACTTGATTTGTTACAAGATTGTTTATTGACTCATGCAAAAGGCTGAAGATAATGCAGGGCTCTGATGCCAATGGCTTAGGTATGTTTATTTTCATGAATGCACACATGTATACATATATATCAGTTAAACAGGGTGGCTTTTGTGCAAAGTTAAATTGAGTTAGAAATGAAGCTTTGGGATTGGATGTGTAGTTGCAAGAGTCATATTTAGAGATTACATTTTGAAATTGCAATTGGTGGCTATGTTTTCCAACTTTGAACTTTTTTTACTTTCTGTTTGTTCCACAGCTCATCATAAGAACTTTGTACTTTCTGTGAAACTCTTGATTGCTTTGTGGCTGCTAAGACCACTCCCAACAGATGATTTAAATTTCAATCTATTTTACATAACCAAAACCCACTTTTTGCTAGTTTAGATAACCACCTTTAAAACTATCATCCAACTGATTATCTAAATTTATATCTATTTTATTAAAATAATCATTTTTAATATTTTTTTTATTATTTTTGTTAAAACCTCGTATCCACTACTCTCCACAAGCCCGAAATCATCAGGCATCTCCTTCTACCCATATGCAGACAACACCAAAACACCCAAACTAGAAACCAATTCAACGCAGCATATCTGTAGCCATGGCTTTAATCTCTCAAAACTCCCAACTCGTAGGAGTATCCAGAGGAGTGCGAAAGACTTGGCTTCAAAGACGGCAACAACGTTGGGATTAACGTTGGAGAAGAAAGGGAAGGTCGGGGGGACGTTGGTGCCGAAAACTGTGCTCTTGTGCTTCTCTATTTCCAGAGCGCACAGAGAAAGAAGAAGAAGAAGAGCCGAAAGAAAAGAATAGGAAAGCGTGAAAGAGAGAGAGACCCATCTGCAGACCGTCCTTTCCGCCTTTTTCTCTGAGAACAAGCAATAAAAAAATAAACATATGTGAACAGAAATCTCCACCAACGCCATTTTAGATTTAGTTTAGAGAAGCTGATGGAGTGGTCTTTTAGGGGTATTGTTATCTATCGTAGATTTACAGTGGGTTTTACATAACCCATTGTGAATGCTCTAAGTTCAATGTTTGAAATTCAAGCAGGTGCCAGAAGAGAAAGAAGCTTTTAAAAGTGATTGATCAAAATGACAGGATGGTTCTGGGCTAGACGACACGTCTTGTTCGAATGCACATCCTGTCGTAGGAGTTCATAGTCCTTGTAAAATCCTGGTTGTTTAAGGTGTTTTGCGTTTGATTAAAGACCACTTGGATACAATGCTTCTGATGTTTTTATTGACTGCGATAGTGCCATTTAACGATCGATGTATTAATGTCACTGCATACATCCTCCCTCTCTCGCCCTCTTGAAAAGGCTTCTCTTTTATCTGCCATTGTTGAAAACTTTTGGATTGTTACAACCAGCTGGTCTTTGTTTGAATGTCCAACCTAGCAAGATTCCGCATTAATCTGAAATTTACAAATATAGCAATTGGGTTACTCTGCAAGAGCTTGGAAATGCATGTTGTATTGGCCCTATTTGCCTATTGGGGTACGTTTCTCTCTTTTGATCGGCCTTGTCATTGGGCTGGGTCTGATCCTCATTTCCAATGGCAAAATTTTCTTATTATCTTCTTGTTTTGTTTCTTATATGATATCTCATTTAATTCTGTATCTACACTGAGCCTAATTTGAGACCGAAGAGCATCACAATCACATAAAACTATGTGTGATCATACTTTGAAAAAAAATTATGAATATTGATTATTGTAACTACAATATAGGAAAAAATACACATAACTCCTTCAAACTACTACATCATTGTCAATGTCTCTTTCAAATTATCAATTGTATCAATGTTCTTCCTTAAACTACTAAAAAATGTCAATGTTGCTCCTAATGACAAAAATACACTTTATAAAATTATTAAATTATATATATTAAAAGAAAATTGTTTTTTTTTTTATAATTTTCAGTTATTTTTTCGTTTTTTCGTTTTTTTATTTTTTATTTTTTATTTTTTTTTTTAGTTTTTTAAGTTCTAATTTATAAAGACATTTTTGACGTATTGAAAAAAATTTAGGGTCATTTTTGTCTTTTTGTTGGTCTTAGGGGGACATTGACAGAATTGGAAGTTTAAGGGGATATTTGTATTGTTCCAAAAAAAAAAAAAAAACTTTTCCAAAATAAATAAATAAAAACTAAAATATTTTTAAAAAAGAAATTGAAAAATTAAAGAAAAAAGAAAATTAAAAAACGAAAAAGAACAATTTTCTTTTTTTTAAAAAAAAAAAAAAACGAAAAATAACTGAAAATTATATTAAAAAAAATTCAAGAAGTTTTTATTATTATTATTATTATTTTATAAATTTTTGTTTTATATATATATAAAAGAAGAAAATCCAGTTTTTGTTTTTTGTTTTTTGTTTTTTATTTTTCATTTTTCATCTTTGATGTTTGATTTTTTGATTTTGGATTTCTTTTATAACTTTTTTTTAATAATTAAAAAAAAAAACTTTAATAATTTTATGAAAGGTATTTTTGTTATTAGGGGGGACATTAACATGTTTTGGCAGTTTAGGGGGAAACATTGACACAATTAATAATTTGGGGGAATATTGACAATTATGTGGTAGTTTGAGAGGGTTATGTCTACTTTTTCCCTTTGTTCTTTTTTAGTTTTTAATTTTTTTTCAAATTTATAAGGACATTTTTGTCTTATTCAAAAAAATTTAGGGTCATTTTGATCTTTTTATTGGTCTTATGGAGACAATGACATTTTTTGTAGTTTGCTGGTTACATTGACACAATTGGTAGTTTGAGATGAACATTGACAATCGAATGGTAGTTTGAGGGGGTTATGTGTACTTTCCAAAAAAAAAAAACTAAACTATTTTATTTTTTTAAAAGAAAAAAGTAGAAATGCAAAATCAATTTATGTAGTTGGCCTAAATTACAAATCGTTCACTGCAGAATAAAAAATAATTTAAAGGTTTTCAAAGTAGGCAAAAAATATCAATGTAGTCATTATAGTCAAATTCCGTCAAAATACTTGACAGAGTATTAGTGTCAACGTTAATACCATAAAATGATGAAACGTGTCACTCTTACTAAAAAAATTTAATTAAAAAATAAATAAATAAATTCTTTTTTTTTAATGATTTTTTTTTAATTTTTTAATTTCTTTAACTTTTTAGTTTTATAATAATATTTTTTTTATTTTTTTTTAAAAAATAATTTTTAATTAATTTTTTTTTTTAGTTTTTAAGAGAATAAGGGTATTATAGGAATCTTTCAACAAAATTGGCCTTTTTGACATACTTTGGTAGTTTTATGTGTCATATTAGTGTACTTAGAAATTGATGGGACTATTCTAAAATTAGTTGTTAGTTCATAGGGCTTTTTTATATTTTTTCCAATATTTAAAATGCAACGACAACCTAGTCCTGCAATGAAAAAAAAAAAAAAAAAACCTCCCACAAGGAGTAGGGGCCATGGCCAATGCGAAATTTTTTAATTACCTTGACTAGGCGAGACTCTTTCTCATTATTAATGCTTATTACTGCATTCAATAATTAGCCGCTTTTCTTTTGTCTCTAATCTTAAGATAACATAGCTCGGCAATGAGGTTAATATCCTAAATTAGTCAAGTGTATACCATCAAATAGATTTGATGTGATTGTCAAGTAACTCCACGGCAGCCTGATCGCTCTTGATATATAATCACATTTCCTCTATCCCTATAGGAAGTCTACCCCTGTAATTCGCGAAGCAAAGACACCCTCCGCAAGGAGCATGGCCCATGGAGATTGCGAGATGCTTAACCTTCAACCTCTCTTCCACTTGATATTTTAAAAACATATGGGTTTGTTTAAAACAATTGTAATCCCACTACAATTAAGACCTTGCATTTGGGTTCCTAAAAGAAAACACCCTGCCTAATAACATTAGGAACTTTCATCATATTCATGCTTTCTTATGTCGTGACGAGACAATCAAACAATTTAGTTTTAAGAAAAAACCAAATGAACCATGTGTGTACAAGAAGTGTCAAGATAAAGTAGTGACATTTTTAGTACTATATGTTGATGACATCCTACTCATTGGGAATAATGTAGGGACGTTATGAAAAATAAGGATATGATTGTCTAACCAATTTGATATGAAGGACTTGGGAGAAGCAAGCTATATCCTATAGATCAAGCTATTGCTAGATCGCAGGAAAAAGATGATAGGCTTATCCCAAGCTACATAGATAGACAAGATTTTGTCTAAGTTAACCATGCTAGACTCCAAGAAGGGATTACTTCCCTCCAGGCATGGAGTTCCTTTTACCAAAGAGCAGTATCCTAAGACACCTCAAGAGCAAGAAAACATGTGGAGTTTCAAATGCAATTTAGACTAATTAAGTAAGTAATTAAATAAAGAATGAGAGAGAACACTTAGAAATTTATGCTATGCTTTGTACAAGACCTGATATATGTTTGCAGTTGGCATGGTAAGCAAATATCAATCAAATACTGGACCACCACATTGGGTAGCAGTAAAGAATATATTCAATTATCTTCGGATAACGAGAGATTACGTTTTTACCAACCATTGTGAGGATTTGATAATGATTGGTTATAAAAATTTTGACTTCCAGTCACATCTTGACTCCCGAAAATCTACCTCAAAGTATGTTTTTACCCTATGTGGTGGAGCCATTATTTGGAGGAGTGTTAAGCAATCTTGCATTGCTAGTTCCATTATGGAAGTTGAATATGTCACGACTTGTAAGCAGCAAAGGAAGCTGTCTAGCTTAAGAAGTTCCTAATAGATCTTGGTGTTATGAGGATAGAGCAGTCTCCTATCAAGTTATTTTGCGACAACGGTGGACGCGCAAGGAACCATAGGAGAGGGAAACACATAGAGCGTAAAAATCATTTCATTAAATAGATAGTGTCTCGAGGACATGTAATTTAGCAAAGATTCCATCAGCTGAAAATTTGGCAGACCCGTTTACTAAGACCATATCCAGAAGATTTTTGAATCTCACTTGGAAGAGGGAATGAGAGTCAAATACATGCTTAATTGAAATTAAGGGCAAGTTGCAGATTGTTAAGGATAATGCCCTAAACTCCAATTAGTTTGTAAAACATTTTTAATTAAATTGTATAAAGTTGGTTATTAACTAATTTATTTAATGAGCATTGGCCATATAACCTATTTACATGTATTTCTTTTATGACTACTATTTATCATTCACATGTGAATAATCCATAAATTGCATTGAATATGGTTCATAGTGCGAATAATGATATTATCACACAAAAGATCTTAAACCATATTAACCTTGCAATTTATAAACTATTGTTAGCGATCATTAATGGAATTGAGTATTCCATCAAATAAGACTGCAGCACATTAATCATGATGATCTATCTTGATCATGTGAAGTGGTGATTTCGGATTGATGTGTTAGTGTGGATAAAATACATTGAACGGACCACAAAGAGTTCTTATTCTTTTAAACATTGTCAAAAGAACAAAATGAGACTCTTGACTTCTTATAAAATTCGTTCTAAATCTTTAGAAGATCATGAATTCAAATGTAAAGTGGGGGTTACGTTGATTCATTTGGAGAGAGACCTTTAGTGCGGCCAAAATTCTCGGTTCATTGGGTAATCACATATAGCATTGTGGAAACATCATACTCGAGAAGAAATCCAAATCCTTTAGTTAAACAAACAATAAGAGATTTCCTTTGCGATAGATTTAATAGGATAATTATTCTCAATCCCTGGAGATGGAACTTCAATAAGAGTTACTAAAATACTTATGTACATGATGACATGAGATTTCACAAGAGAATAGTTATGTGATTAAATTGGGTACTTAAAAGACAAGAGGTAATGAATTAAAATGAAAGTTTAATTGAGTTTAATTCGACTACGAAATATTTCAATTAGGAAAAACTATACTAAATAAGACTTGTCTAATGGATTAATTGATTAAATAAAAAATATAAACTATAGTGTACTTACAATTATTTAGTGGATTTAAATATAATTACATAATAACTTGTGACAAGTCATGAGATGAAAGTGCCACAAACCTATTTGAATATAGTTTTTATTTTTCCTTTTGTCTCTCTCCGAGCTCATTTAAATTGACTATAATGTTATGCTTGTATCTATTTCGATTGAGACACTAGCATTGGACATGTGGAAGAGGGGTTGGGCTTGGAATAAAATCTAGCTCAATCTACTATATATGGGATTAACACATGGGCTAGTGGAGAAACCTTATCCCTATGCGTGTTGTGAAGGGGGCAAGAGGCTAGGGTTTCTCCCCTAGCCTTGCACCCCTTAGTGCAGCCCTAGTAGGAGTATGACTCATACCTCTCCAAGTAATTCTAAACCTATAAATAGAGGTGCTTGCAGGCATTATTCACAACAAAACAATTTAGAATAATTCTGACTACTCTTTGAGAGCCCACTCTCTTGGTCATATTCAGTCATTGGAATGAAGACTTGAAGGTCTCAAAATTCGTAGTAGTAGCTGTGTCGCAAGAGAAGCTAGAGAAAATTCAGTTTGCTCAACTGCATAGAGTGCCAGATTTTAACCATGTAAGTATTCTCTCTTGTTTATTTTTAATTTTTTATAGCATGGTCTTTCCCTATTTGTGTAAAGACGATCTTGGGGTCTTTCTGTTGCGCATATGATGTAAATACTCCCAACATAAAGAACACTTCAGGGAGAGTTTTTCTTCAGGTCTCCTATAATTCTTAGAGTGTTTAATATATATAGAAGAGTTGTGAGTTGTGTTTGTACATTCTGCTTCCAACTACGTCACACTGCATCACGTACAATAAAAAAATTATTATATTTTTCATCATCAAAAAGATTATAAGACTAATAATTGCATAATTAATTATCAAAATTTTGTAAGAATTCATGTATGAGAAACATAATGGCTATTTATGTTAGTCTATTCGGTTTTTTTTTTTTTTTGTTCTTCCTTTGATTTTTTGTTTGAAATATTATTTTGAATTTTTTTTTGAAATATTATTTTGATAAGACATAAAGGTAAAAAAATATTTTTTTTTATGGGGTCCACATTTGTTCTTCAATCGGTTCCCCTACTATTTTGAGAAAACATAAAACGATGTTCGATTGACTATTAGAGAGATAGTGTTTCTGTGGCCATCCTAAGTGGAAGAGAGGGGTGGCCATGGGATCACTCCTGGCCTATATATTGCCTTTGACAAGGAAAAAGATGGCCACAAGTAGGGCCGGCAATTTTGACACGACCTAATAACCCGACACGAATACGTAACGAAATTAACGGGTTTGGGTCTACCTTAAACGGGTTTGGGTCATAAACGGGTCGACCCTTTTAAATTAGTTAAACGGGTCGGGTGGCGGGTCACCCGCGGGTGACCTGCCAAACACGATTAAGTCCCTTACTCCTTTTTTTTTTTTTAAATAAAATAAAAAGGGGGGAAAAATAGAAATTGGGAAATGGGATTTAGGGATTGGGAATTACCGAATTGAAAAGTGAAAACACAAGTTTACACAATAGTTCAAACTTCAAAAATCAAAACTGAAAGTCTGAAAAGTGAAAACCTAAATTTTTTTTCCCAAAATTTCCCTTTTTCCTTCAGCTGCCGCCTGCCGCCCTTCTCTTCTTCTTCAGCTCCCCGCCGCGCCGCCGCTGACCGTCTTCCCTTCTTCTTCCTCCAGCAGTCCCGCAACTCCCGCTGGAGTCAGCTGGAGTCTGGACCGCTGGCCGCCTTGACCCACTCGAGTGCCTACTGCCGAGTGCTGAGTGCCGACTGCCAACGCTCTCCGCTCTCCACTCTCCAGCCTCTCCCCGTCACTCTGCGGCTCTCTCTATCTCAGTCTCTCCAACGCTCTCCACAGTCCACTCTCCAGCGGCCCAGCCTCTCCCCGTCTCTCGACTCTCTTTGCTGCTCTCTCTCTCTCTCGGTCTCTCGGCTCTCTCCAACGCTCTCCACTCTCCAACAAGGACCAGCCTCTCTCCGTCTCTCTGCCACTCTCTCTCTCTCTCTCGGTGTCTCCCTCTTCCGCCGAATTGCCATGTCGCATCCGGTATGTTAATAGTAAATAGTTGATTGACTTGATTTCCATTTTTAATTTTTTTACAGCATTTTGATATGAAATGATGAAATGATTTGATTATTTGATTATTTGTAAATATTAATCTCTCTTGTATCTTACTGAATTTACCGATTTTATGAGCCCAAGATAATGAATGTCGGACAACCTGTTGGGAAAACACATGAAGGGTACTCTGCCCACTACTCAACATTGCTGCATCTACAAAAATCGCTTGGAAACAACTCCATTACAATAGACGGGTCAAACAGGTCGTGTCGACCCGATTCGACCCATTAGGTTAAACGGGTTTCACGGGTCGTGTCGGGTGACCCGTAAAATTATCATGTTCGTGTCTAGGCTAAACGGGTTGCGGATCGTAAACGGATCGTGTCGGGTGACCCATTTTACCAGCCCCAGCTACAAGGCAACACGTACACGCCCTCTTTTTTATTTTGTTTAAATTTTTAAATAATAAGTTAGCATTTACACACGCAAAACGATAGGCACATCTTTTGTCATTATATTCCTAAGAGTAGCTGTATAAAAAATTAAAAATTATTTTGTGTTTTATGTTGTTTATTAATGTTAATGAGAAAAATATATTTTTGGGTTAATTACATTTAACCCGCCTCAACTGCCACTCATTTACACATTACCTCCATGAATTGCCACCAGTCATACTTAACATGCTTAAACTACTAATCGTTAACAAAAATCTCATCTTTTTTCCCAAATCATTAAAATGAACGAAATTCGATGACGTGCCACGCACATGGGGTTTTTAGGTTTGGTTTGACTCTTTTGCCATTGAATAAAAAAAATTTAAAACTAAAACTAAAACTAAAAAAAAAAACAAAAAAACAAAACAAAACAAAGAAGGGTGGTCATCAAACCACCCCTATGTACTTACAAGTTACTCAACAGCCCCAAGGGTGGTTCAGACACTCTAAATCACCTTGGGGTAGTGGCGCTCCTAAATCACCTACAGGCGTCGAATGGACAGGCCGAGCCAGAAATGCGTAATGCCAATAAGTCGGGAGCCGTGACATGGCGAGTTTTAGATGCTTGGACTTTACCAATTGATCATAATAAAGCGTCTTTGGCCGCGGGTAAGTGCTTGTCGGAAAATGACTTCTTTTTTAAGTTTGGACAAAAGTCACTGGGTGTGGTCAGCCACCACCCCTAGGTGATGGGGGTGGGCCTATTATAACAATAATCATTTTATATCAAAACTTAAACAAGCAAAATCTGTTACGAGGAAAAACTCAAATCTATTGTTAAAATAATTAGGCTTGAGCAATATATAGCTTCCATGAGCAACGTAAAAGAGTTTTTAATGCAACAACGTAGAAGCTAAAGCAGCACGGTTACAACAGAACGCTTTCATTCTGATAGGTATTTAGAGTTGAAAATTAAAAGAAAAAGTTAATTTGTTTCTTTTCTTTTATTTATTTTTTTTTTGTTTAATATCGAATAGGTACTAATTTTATATATTAATTTAATCTTAAATTTTAATTAATATATTTTTTATTCATGCTTTGATCCGACTATCTCAACATATTTGGCATTGACGAAAAATTTCAGACTCCACCCCTATTGGTAGGATACAAGAGAAGTTAGAATTCTGTATACTGTATTAGTTACTGTGATCGAGAAGTAGTACTGTAGGTACAGAAAATATATACGTCATACCCCAAAATGTATGTATCTAAACTATACTGGTAGATTAGAATTTATCAGAACAAAGAGGACGACGATGATGAGGATGTGCCCCTGTGGTTAATTACTCCAAAACACCACTCTCCAAGAAGGTCGACAACGTTGCTTGCTGCGTTCGAGAGGTTGAGCCACTGACTTCGCTGACGTCGATTTCTCATTTGGCTGCGATCCACTTAACATGTTCCACATTACCTGCACATCTTGGTATGTGCACATCTGTACGTCATCCCGGAGCTTCAACAGACCGTTACAAGAACCGCCGCCACCTGCTTGTTCACAACGTCAAATTCATAGGTCTTTTTACTGGGTTTCTTTAATATCAATGAGTTTTATGTTTTTCTTTTTCTATCAAATTAAGGCATGCAAACCTTACTTACCCATCATTCATATATATGATCAATTAAAACTGAGAGTAAGCAAAGAATTAATGACATTGGTTCCCCAACAAAACGTACAAAAAATGGAAACAGATAGAAAAGAGAAAGGAAAAAAAAAACAGACCAGATTTGCGAGACCTGATCCGGGCAGAGACGACAGCAACCCAAGCTCTCTTCAACTTATGCAACCAATCCATGTGGATGAAATTTAGTATTGATGGCCCGGAAAATGCAAAGGAATGGAGAGGTGAGTTTGGATTTATAGGCGAAGGAAGAGAAGCGCACGCGGCAAGACGGGCACCGAAACCCATACACGTTTGTTGAGAGACGTGCCAGACGTCTCGTATTCGACCTTCCAGCAGGTCCCTCTCGATCGCCTTTTACAAGTTATAGTTTGAGCATTACCTAATTTGGCTCTTCTTCTCTTCCTAACTGGTTCTGATCACTGACTCTTAGTGCTCCACGTCCATTAATAAATCCCCCTTTATTTATTTATTGCTCAGAAAAAATCAATAAATAAGGTTTTCTTTTTCATTTTGTTTGTTTCTTTTATGGGTCAAACGGCATCACTGGGCTAGTGAATTAGTTCCTTCCTCAAATTCCAAAATTTTCCCAAAAAGAGAAAACCTGGTATGTATTATTAAATCGACATAACTATATAGCCTTTCATGTACACTTAAGAATGTCTTGTAAATTTTTTGAGATATTGCTGAGATTATTTTAGTTTTTTTTTTTTTTTTTTTTTTTGACATGTTCACACAAAAAGAGGAGGGAAATTTGAACTAGCGACTTCCGCTTTATGAAACACGCTCCCTATTGAGCTACCCCATGGAGACTGAGATTATTTTAGTTAGTATTTGATATAGTGACTACACTCAAAAGGGTATTGCGTGCTACATACCTCAATTCTTATTTCACTCTCATAATACCACATCAGCCTTTATTAGATAATAAATGAATTTAATAGTCAAATGGCACTGCCACATCAGCCCAATAAATAAGAGTGTGATGAAAATTAAAGTATTTATAATTACTCAACTCAAAAGGCCCGATCTAAGAAATTTGTGAGAAAGACAAGAAATCAAAAGAACTGATGTAAATTAACTATTGGACAACTTTTATTTTAGGATAAATGTATAATAAATTCCTGAGCCGACGCACAATTTGAAAATGATCTCTCACTTTTTAATTTTAAACATTTACTCAGCTTTTTTTTGCGTTTTTGTATTGGGTCATTCCGTCCATTTTCCATCTAATTAACTCCGTTTGGTTGAGTCATCGTTTGGCCACGTCAGCTTCAATAACAAAGCCTAAAAATGACACCGTTTCAATATTTCCTTATTTTTAAAAAAATAAAATAAAAATTAAAAAAAGAAAAAGAGGGGGGGTGGCTTGGCCACCATGGGGGTGGTCGGCCACCCCCATTTTAGCCAAGGAGTGGCTCAACAACCCCCTTGGTTGGTCTAGGGTGGCCGAACCACCCCCCCATGGCAGAAAACTAAAAAAAAAAAAAAAAAAAAAAAAAAAAAAAAAAAAAAAAAAAAGAAGAAGAAGAAAAAAAAAAAAAAGAGTGAGAGAGAGAAAATGATGGGTTTTGGCTCTTGGGGGTGGCCGACCACCCCCATTTTGGCCAAGAGGTGGTTCAGCCACCCCAGACCGGCCAAGGGGGTTGCTGAGCCACCCCCCTTCTTCTTTTTTTTTCTTTTTCTTCTTTTTTTTTTTTTTTTTTTTTTTTCCCTTTTTTCAATTTTTATTAATTTTAAATTTTTTTAATTTTATATTTTTTAAATAAAATTATTAAAAAAAAAAAAATATTGAAATGGCATCGTTTTTAGGCTTAGTTGTCGATGCTGATGTAGCTAAACGGTGACTCAGCCAAATGGAGTTAACAAAAGTAAATAGAATATGGACAAAAGGACCCAATTCGAAAACGCGAAAAAGTTAATGAGTAAATATTTAAAATTAAAAAGTAAGGGATCATTTTCAAATCGCGCGTCGACTCAGGAATTTATTATACATTTAGCCTTTATTTTATTGGGCTGTATGTTTTAAGTTGTTAAAACATGAACTAGAGAGACAGTGCATAGAAATGCATATAAGGGATTGGGCTTGAGATAAAACCTCAGCCCTAGCCATGTTTATAAGGGCATGTGTAGGAGGTTAGGGCTTTTTTTTGTCCTAACCCTAGTCGTCACCCCATAGTTTCTCCTATTGGAATTAGTTTTCCACCTCTGCAAGTATTTGGTAGGATCCAAGGGATTCTAACAAGATAAATTAGAAAATAGACAAGAAAATAAGAGAAAACAGAGAAGATAATGATCGCTTCAAGGGGATCAAGCCTCTAATATTGATCACTTCAAGGGGATCAAGCCTCCAATATTTGCTTTAGGCAAAGGTAATATTTTCCTTGATGATTTAGCCATACGGCATCTACATCTTATTATAGGCAAAAAAACAAGCTAAATATGAAAATAGGAAATCAGGAAATAAATCATAATAAAGACAAACGTAATTCGCAAGAAAATAGTTCCTAGAAGGAAATTAACGTAGTGACCAAGGGAAAGATTTGGAGAAGGTTCTCGAGAATCCTATCCTTCCCCCACCCTTAAAGGCAACCTTGCCCTCAAGGTTGGGTACCAATGAGGCTTTGCAGGTCTTCTTCAAAATGCGTTCCATGCGGTGGCTACTAGCAATGGTGGTGTTGTTACCTCGTTTCCCCCGGACTATCACTCTTTTCTTATTCAATGTAAACTTCATGGTTAGCTTGGAGAAATTCCATAGCACATCGTCAAGAGTCCTCAACCATTCAATGCCCAGGACCACCTTGTAATCACTAAGCGGTAATAAGTACAAATCCGCTCGTAGCTCCAGATCTTGAACTGCCAACTTAACATTTGAGCACTTAATTTTGCATGTCAAGGTACCCCCTTCTGTCAGCGTGACTTCAAATGGCTCGCAATCCTCCGTTGGCATGGAGAATTTTTGTGCAATACTCTCATCAAGGAAGTTATTAGTGCTATTGGTGTCAATCAATATTGTAACTTCCTGGCGCTTAAGGAAACCATTAACTTTCATGGTTTGTAGGTTTAAGTAGCCGGCCAAGTCATGTACAATGTAAGTCACCTCATTGTCATCTCCACCAATAGGCTCATCGTCTTCCTGTGCAGCCTTGCCACTGTCCACTTCTTGCACCATTTGTTCCACCCTCGGCTCAATCATCAGTATTTTTCCTTATTTGCACACATGCCCTCTATGCCACTTCTCATCACAATGCCAGCAAAGCCCTTTGGCTGTTTTTTCTTTAAGTTCTTCTTGGGTCAAACGGGTAGCCTTCTGGATTGGCATCGAAGAAGAGCCATCCTCATCAGTGGCTAGTCTATTGAAAGTCTGAGTTGTTCGGTGTGTTTCGTCAATAGGCTTTTCTTCTTGTACCCTAGCAAATGAAAATGCAACTACTATGGTCCATGGTTGATAAGTCTTAACTTCTCTCCTGATATCCGGTTGAAGACCTTCCACGAAGGTACCGATCAGTTGTCTCTCAAACCAATCGCGGGCACGGTTGGCTAAGCGCTCAAATCGGCTTTGGTATTCACTTACTGAAGCGGTTTGTCGGATCTTAGCTAGTTCACCATCGAAGTCCTCAAAAGTGGAGGGGCCAAATCTCACAAGAAGTCCTTCAACAAAAGTTGCCCAAGTGGGCAGCCCATGGCTCGCCTCGAACCAATTGTACCATTGAACAGCTTCGCCCTCAAGATGGATGGATGCAATGTCAACCCTTGAAGCTTCAAGCGTCCCATGGAAGTGAAAAAATCGCTCCGCTCTCTACACCCAACCTGATGGATCGTCTTCATCCCATTGAGGAAAGTCCAACTTCATACGCGGAAGGTTGGAATTTTGATTGTGATGACGTGCTACAGGTGGGGTCCGAGGTGGAGATGGTCCCGCACTGCGCTCCTCTTGAATGACTTGCATGATAAGCTCCTTCAACTACTTTAAAAACCCCGAGTCCAATTGTGTCTCCCCTAAAGTCTGTTCCTTGCCTAGTGGAGTGCTACCAGTGGCCATTGAATAAGCTGTTAAATCAGAAATTCCTAACACTCGCTTTTGATTGCGTGTATAGGGCATACAACTTCTTCTTCTTTTTTGATTTTTTTCTTTTGATTTTTTTTTTTTTTTTTTTTTGGCCCTTACAAGGAATAGGCTAACTTAGGGATAACAAAAATCTGGACAGAAATTAATATAAGCTAATGGCCAAATAGACTTAAAACCAGAATAGAGATATCCTTGTACTGGAGTTAGAACACACCTGGAGTAGTTTAGTCTGTAGCCCCAAACACACCCTTTCTTCTTCAATAAGAACGCCCAACCTATGTTTCACGATCAGAAATTATACCCAACAGTAGCCACAGTTGCTCCAAAAACGATTCTGCAACCAACGGAACGCCCAAGAATGATAGCTCTAATGCCAAATGGTAGGATCCAAGGGATTCTTACAAGAGAAATTAGAAAATAGACAAGAAGATAAGAGAAAACAGATAAGATAATGATCGCTTCAAGGGGATCAAGCCTCCAATATTTGCTTCAAGCAAAGGTAGTATTTTCCTTGATGATTTAGCCATACGACATCTGCACCTTATTATAGGCAAAAAACAAGCTAAATATGGAAATAGGAAATCAGGAAATAAATCATAATAAAGACAAACGTGATTTGCAAGAAAATAGTCCCTAGAAGGAAATTAACGTAGTAACCAAGGGGAAGATTCAGAGAAGGTTTTTGAGAATCCTATCAGTATTCCTAGCCTAGCTATAAGCCTCCAGCCTTCACAAGATATTGCAAAACATTAGAGGTAAAACTCTGTTGTCATTTATTCTTGAGTTCTTTCAATCATTGAGGAAAATACTTGAAGGTCACAACAATCCCTAAGGTAAGCCTGTAGCAAGTGAAGCAAGGAAGAAAATTTAGTTTTGCCCAGCTAAGAAGTGGCCGATTTTTACAGTAGGTGTTCTTGCTTCTTACTTCTTTTTCTTTTCTTTTTTTTCTTTAGTTTAATTAAACACGATATGAATCTTTGTCTTAAATCTTTAAATTTTTGTAGACGTTGTTTTCTCCTTTCTTATTTTTCTGTTTGATTTGCTTACTGGTTGTGGCAATTACTTACACATCCAATTTGATCTTTCCCTTTAAATTGCTTCACCTATTTATAAGCTATAAACATCTGACCAAATTTATAATAATAAAAAAAAAAAAAAAATTCTTTTCTTATTATCTTGTTTTCTCTTTCTTTATTTCCTTTCCGTTTGAGTTTTAGGAAGCAAAGAAAAATAATCTTTGGCAAGGTGACGCAGCACAGAGGAAGGCAACATAAAATAAGGATAGATCCCATGTTAACAGGGCCTCGCTACTTGCCAAAAATGAGTTGCTGGTAGTCTCACCACCGAAGGGAAGAGGAGTCGCACCTCAAGTAGAGAAATCACATCTCAAACACATAATTTCAAACCTATAATTCTTCATTCATCTCTTTTTTAATGACTACACTTACATCACCTTATATAGCCAACTTGTTGAATAATAAAAACATTAACACAAAAAGAACTCTACCACTTAGAAATAAAAGATGACCACTACATATAGAGATAGGATAAGAAACAAAACATGAGTACATTAGAAATTAAAATGACATAACATTAATATTCCTAAAGGCTTGAGACTTCTTTAACGTAATGAATTCTTTGGTGATCATGTAGTTTGATTCTGCATCACAAGGCCAAAGTACATTTGAGGATAAGATGAGATTAAGTAAACAGAAAGCAGAAAAAAGAAAATATTTTTGATTTTTCAATAAGCAAGATGAATGGAGACTTATGATTATACTGCAGCTGATGAATGATAACTTTAATTTTGGCTGGCTTGTAACCCTCTCTAAGATGTACTTGATCGAGTTCTACAGCGTTACTAAAGCACCAAGACGTTTGATTGGAAAATTAACACGTACGGTCCATTACATTATTGATGCAAATATTTTTCAATAATTACAACTCTGCATATTATATTAATTGTTCTATGTGAATGATTACAAGATAGGAATCACCAGATTGAAAGTTGTTGAAGATGTTGTTTAGTTCACTTTTTGTTTTTATTCCTAATTTAGATGGTGTACGTATTGTCCAGTAATTGAATTGTGGAGTATGCTGAGACGTGATGAAGAAAAATAGATTGGAACTTTATTGATCTCTTTTGTATTTCTTATTTCTTCCATTGATTTTATCCAATGCCTTGCAGAGACATATATACTGTGTAACACATCTAAAATTAAATAATTATATTTATGAGAAAAATATAAAAAAAGCCCAGCCTGAAGCAACAGTCGATTTTGGAATAGCCCCCTAAATTTTCAAATATACTAATGTGACTCATCAAACTATCAAAGTGAGCCAAAAAGACCACTTTTGTCGAAATATTTCAATAATACCCCTATTCTCTTATTAAAAAAAAAAAAAAAATAGATGCAAAATCAATTCATGTAATTGGCCTAAATTACAAATCGCTCACTGCAAAATAAAAAATCATTCAAAAGTCGTCAAGGTATGCAAAAAATAACAATTTAGTTATTGTAGTCAAATTCCATCAAAATAGTTAATTGATTTTGTTAGTGTCAACGTCAATACCAATAAAATGATGACATGTCACTTTTAATAAAAAAATAATAATAATTAAATTTTTCTTAATTAAAAAAATTAATTTTTTTTTTAAGTTTTTAGTTTTATATTCATATTTTTTTTAAAAAGAATTCTTTCATTTTGTTTTTAAAAGTACTTTTTAATTCATTTTTTATTTTAGTTTTTAAGAAAATAAGGGTATTATATGAATATTTTGACAAAAGTGTCATTTTTGATACACTTTGATAGTTTGATAGGTCACATCAGTACACTTGAAATTCAGGGAGTTATTCTAAAATAGGTTGTTAGTTCAGGGGGCTTTTTTATATTTTTCCTTATATTTATTTAACTTGAAGTGTTATTCGTAATGTCTTCAAACCAATTAACTAATAATTAACTTAATTTACTACATTACACTAATTATCATAGTATTCTATAACGAAAAACAAAATTAAATGATCTTTTTTTAGCAATAAATCTTTTAACAGAATCGTGTATCATCAATTATAGACTCAGAGCCTCCAAACAAACATCATATAATGTTAAACAACTATGCATATCTAAAGAAACTTGATAATACGAACTATTCACTTGGCATATTCATCCCAGCGAATTTCTTACTTTACAGCTTGACAACCTCATAAACTACAAGTCACTTGTGTTTTAATGTAAGAAATTATGCAATATATGTGTGTGTGTGTGTGTGTGTGTGTGTGTGTGTGTGTGTGTGTGTGTGTGTGTGTGTGTGTGTGTGTGTGTGTGTGAGGGGGGGGGGGGGGGGGGGGATGGGGTTTATCCAAGCCCTTAAACCCTTCTTGGTAAGGTTGGCGTTGTCCCAACGGACCCGTAGTACAATACCGGTGCCCTTAAAAACTACCCCATACCATCATATACTACCAATCCGACTGAGTCCAACCTTGGGTGGCTCATGCTACTAGCAAAGCTGTCGTGGTGACCCCATCTGTACATTATGCACTGGTTACAAAGAACCATTGAATCCAAGGTCAAACATAAAAGTAAATCTCTTTAACTATATGGTCGAGCCCATATAATGGTAAGCCCATGGTCATTCTTTCGCACGTTCCGGTGTGACATTTCATACGATGCAAATATTGTTCAATTATTTGAAAATTATATATAAGCATTTATCCATTGGAAACAGTCTCAACATGTTATAAGATCGGTAGGCTCCAGACATATTGTTTGAAAAGTAAGGCATGCTCAATACTTTGACATATCACACGTTAGAGTAAAAACAATTCCATAAGCATTTACTTACATCAATCACTCATCCATAATCTTAGACATCTCGATCTCATGCTACTGTGAAACTGTTGGGGATTATGCCCTAAATTCAAATTATTTACGTTGACATTAAAAGTTTGTAACAAATATAAGTTGTTATTCACTGATTAAATTATTTGAGCGTATGGCATATGATCTTTTTACATGTTTATTATGATTATGTATATATGCATGTGAAAGGTCCTTAAATTACATTGAATATGGTCTAGTGTGAGTAACAGTCTTAATCCATAAACTTTGTAGTCTTAAATCTTTAGTTGTTCGTAGTCGGTAATGAAATTGGGCATTCCATTTGCAAAGACTGTTACACATCAATCTTGATGATTTATCTTGATCAAGCGAAGTAGGAGTTTTCAAGTTAATGTGTAGGTGTACTGCACTAAACGGACCATAGTAATTGTTTTTCCTCAAAAATATTCTCAATAGGAATGACTGTAATTCTTGAGACTTCATATGATATTGATTCAAAATCTTGAGAGGACTATGAACTCGGATGTCAAGTGAAGGCCACTTTGATACATTTAGGAATGAGACCTTTACTGCGATCAAAATTATCGGTGCGTTGGGTGATCACATATAGCATTGTGTGAAAGCTTTTCTCAAGAAGAATCCAATTCCTTTATTCAAAGGATGAGAATTTTCTCTTTAAATAGATATTATGATTGGATTATTCTCGGTCCCTGAACAAAGCATTTTGATAAGAAATATCAAAATACTATGTACATGGTTATAAAGCTTTCATAAGTACGAGAATAATAAAATCAGTGACTCAAGGGTAAAGAGGTAGAGAATTAAAGTGACAATGTGATTGGCTTTAATTCAGCTACGGAAGATTTCATAAATGAATCAAATGTCAATATTAAGAATGTCTAATGGATTAATTATACCAATAAAAAATAAATATGTCTAATGGATTAATTATATCAATAAAAAATAAATACTAGATTGCAATTACATTTCTTTATTGGAATTAACTAAAATTAAATAAGAGTCTGGTGACAGTTACAGAGATAGCTAGGTCACATGCCTATTTAATCTAGTTTTATTTTTCCCTTTGGCTCCCTCACCAAGCTAATGTAATTTAACTAGGTAAAGGCTTTAATTCATGAGACAGACAAGTAAATGAGCATTGGGCTAGGGATAAAACCCAAGCGCAAGCATTGGGCTAGCAGGAATTGCACTAGGATCAAAGTCTTAGGCCTCGTTTGGTTTGCAGATTAGACCCATGGAAAGGAATAGTTATTCTTACTATTCTTTTGTTTGGTTGTACATTATTTATAGGAATAGCTATTTCGTAGGAATAACCATTCCCTTACGAAAATGAATAGGTATTCCTCTAAAAAAGGAGAGGAATGCCTATTCCTTTCATGTGTGAATAAATATATTGTTACTTTTGCCCAATGTTGTGCAAATATCTACCTAAATAAATAGATAAATATTTGTACGTTTTACTTGTAAGTGAACAAGATCAAAACGATAGTATAGTAGGCAAATACGAGATCATTCCCACGAGGATTAGTAAATTATGCTTAAAAAATTTCCTAAATAATTAAGACGAGTGAAAAGCAATAAAAATATTTATCAGATCTAATAAAAGAAAAGATACAAAATAGTAAGGAAAAATAATAAGAAGAAAATGTAGGGCTTCAATATCCACCGCTAATCATACTCAATTAAGATTCACAATGCCAATGCTACCATCATAACTTGATACTTAATGCTTGCCAGCCACAAGGGAATGGTATATTCTCCTAAAGCTATTGATTTTCCTGAGCAACGAGTTAGGCATGGTATCTACTCTTAACTTTTTTCTTCCTTGAAGGATTTAGCATGGTATCTACTAAGTTGTTCTTCAAGAAAGCATAAATCTATGGAAAACGGATTAATTTATGGGGTTCTTTTGTTACTTTATTATGCCCAGGACTCAGTCATCCAAATTGACATAAATAACAAATCCATACCACATGTATATGATGATCAAACATAAACATGAGAGAAATTCAAGAAAATAGGAAATAATCAAGTTAAGCATTAATATGAATTGTAGAAAATGAGCCAATTGAAAACCTTAACGAGACATAATTAGGGCTTCAATCGAGCCCTAACTAAAGTATTAGTTACAACTAATATAAATTAAAATTATATACATACAGAAAATAAATAAAGGAAGAAAGAAAATAAAAACTAGAAAGAACCTCCTTCTTGATGTAGCCTTTGATTCTTCCTCAAAGCTTGTGCGAATTTTTCTTCAAAGGTTAGAGGCCTGTTTATAGGGATTAGAGAAGCTTTAAAAGCTCTAGAAATCCTAGAATAATTATAAATAGGTCTTTTAGTCAAAATAGAATAAGTACAAGTCTTTTCCTTTTCTGAAATTTTCATCCAAGTAGGAAAAGGATTCCAAAATTCGTACAGATTTATGGTATTTTATTACGGGGCAATTTTGGCATGGTAAACATCTGAATTAGGAAAAACCTATTTCTGACATATTTGTTTCATTTTTTATTAGCTTTCTAATGTCATCAATTTAGTTACAATCCGATACTTGAACCAAAAGTTATGATTAAATTACTGAGACATGCTGATTCTAGATTCTTTCCAAAAATAATGAATTTTTGCTAACTTCTCTTTCCTTAAATTCAAAATTGATTTGGAGCTTGAATCTATCCAAAAGTGAGTTTGCCGACTTTGTTATAATCTTCGAATTTGATGGATTTTCTTCAAAAACTTGTAAAAAACAAGAAAACACAAAAATAACACAAAACATCAAATTATAACAAAACTAAGAGCTTAACATATATAAATTAAGGGGCTTGAATGTGTAACATTCAACATTTATCACCCAAAAGCCCCAAGCCCTCTCGACACCAAGGCTGAAGAAATTTTCTACTATCTCTCATCCCCTCTCTGTTTCTCAACCCATGTATCTCTCTCTCTCTCTCTATCTTAGCAATTATTCTGCAACAAAATCACACAACATATGCATCCTCTCTCTTTCCCCCTGCCATATATTTGTGTCTTTCATCCCTCTCTCTCTCTATTGAAATCACAACCTGTGGGTTACGTTGTGTCTATGTCTTTTTTTATTTATTTATTTATTATGTTTTTTGTCGTTCGACAATTGTTTTTCTTGTCTATTGAAATCGCAAATTGTTTTTCTTGTCTGTTGAAATTACTTTGTCCATAGCCTACGGAACGTTCTCTGTATTCTGTTGTGGGTTACGAATGGCCACTTTTGTTTTCTGGGTTACAGTGGTCTCTGTTGTTTTCGTAAGTCTGTATATTTTTGTCTCTCATCCCTCTCTCTCTCTCTCTCTTTGATGAAATTGCAACTTGTGGGTTACGTTGTGTCTATCTGTTTTTTTTTTATTATGTTTTCTGTCATTAGCCAATTCTTTTTCTTGTCTGTTGAAATTGCTTTGTTCGTGGCCTACAGAATGGTCTCTATTTTCTGTTGTGGGTTATGAATGGCCACTGTTGTTTTCTGGGTTACAGTGGTCTTTGTTGTTTTCTGGTTTACGTAAGTATGTTGTTTCCTTACGGTTCAGTATTTTTTGTGATTAGGCCTTAATTGCTTTATGGGTTACAGTGGGACTAGGCCTTAATTGTGTCTTATGGTCTTTGATGTAGCCTATGAATGGTCTTTGTTCAGTATTTGTGTCATACAGTCAATATTTTATGTCTTTATCCATGGCTTCTCCTTGTTTTTTTCTTGTTACTCAATTATGAAGAAAAGAAATTAATTACCCCATTCTATTGTCTTGTTCTTTTTCTTTTTTCTTTTTTTCATTGCATTAGTCCCATATTGAATATATTTAAGTCTAAAATGGAATAAGTTTTTGTCCATATCTCTCATCTCATATAGATTCACTTGCTAGGATTGGTATTCAGCCTAAATTTCAAATCAAAATCGTTATTGTATATATATTGTAAGGAGAAAAAAAACCCCATGAATGGAATTTGACTCCGATGTGTGTTTTTTGTGCATTTATATCTTATAATAGAGATATGTATTGTTTGTTTATAGTTATGGCACGATTAAGTTTGGCTACAAGAGACATGATAAAGAAGAAGTTGACTTCGATGTTGATGTTTTGGTTTGATATGTTGTCGGTTGTTATTGCTTTCTTTGAATCGTTATGCGTTATGGTAGAGTATCGTATTCGAAAGAAATCCTTGGAAGCTACATACTTTATTGATTTTTATTCAAGGCAATGGGATCTTCACCGTTTAGTATATGAGAGTGATGAAACTTACAATGACCATTTTAAAATAGATAGAAATGCATTCATCAAGTTATGTAATATGCTTGAAGCAAGAGGTGGATTAAAAGCCACAAAACACATGCTAGTAGATGAGCAAGTTGCAATGTTTTTATATATCTTAGCTCATCACATAAAGAATAGAATCACAATACGCCAATTTAGGTGCTCATGAGAGACAATCAGTAGGCATTTCAAAAGCTTATTACATGCGGTTATAAGGTTACACGCGGAGTTTCTCGAGAAACTGGAGCCAATTCCAGAAAACTCTACAAATGAGAAATGGAAATGGTTTAAGGTATATTATGATGCACTTTTTGCTTAGTTTTATGTCATTCAACTATAATATTACATACTTATATTATGTGTTTATGTATAAAGAATTGTTTAGGTGCATTACATGGAACACATATTAGGGTGAGGGTACCTTTAGACAATAAACCTAGATACCGCAATAGTAAGGGAGAGATCACTACAAATGTACTAGGCGCATGCTCACAAAAAATGCAATTCACCTACGTTTTAGCTGGTTGGGAAGGCTCTGCTGCAGATGGTAGAGTGCTTCGAGATGCAATAAATAGGAAAAAACGAATTGAGAGTTCCTCACGGTAAGGAAAACATATTTGCCAATTTAATTATTTTAGGGTAAAATACCTCATTCGTTCCTGAGTTTTAAGCATTTTTAAATTTGGTATATGAGTTTTCATTTGTATCATAGGTGATACTTGAGTTAAGGGTAAAAACCCATTTAGTACCTCTGTTAGATTTTCTATCCTAAAATTAACAGTATGCCACATGTTATAACACCCCAGAAAAATATCTAATAATTAGAATATTTTAAGAATATTATTATTATTATTATTGTTGTTGTTGTTGTTGTTGTTGTTGTTGTTGTTGTTGTTTTGGTATAATTAAAAGAGATTAAACTTTTGAATTTTCGAATTTTTTTTTTTTAAAAAAAAAAAAATGCTGGATAGAGGGTAGTGAGCTATAGTTTGCTTTTGGGCTGCATTCTTTCTCTTTATTTTGGACGTCCTTCATGCATGGCCCACAAGTCAATAGAGAGTCTTCTTCTTCAAGGTAACGAGATGTGTCTTCTCCAAAAGTTTTCCCCTCATCCACGTTACAGCAGCCTTTTGACAGCTGGCAGCTATGCGTAGCCTCTGCAGCCACTTCCACCCCTGTGTCCTGAGTTAAAAATACTGTGGCCCCTCTTCTTCTTCACCTTTTCCACTCGATATTCCAGAAGATAGTAGACTCTTGTCCATAGTAAATCAGCAGCAGGTATTTCTCCTCTGCCTTCTTGAATTTATTATACCCTTTTTGTCTTAATTGCTTCTGCTGATATATTTTTGGATTGGAACACCACACACACACCTACTGTTATAAGTCAAAATCGGATTTGTTTTACATCTACCCCTTTCTTTCTTTCTTTTTTTCTTTTTTATTTTATTTTTTATTTATATTTTTTCTTTCCTTCCATTTCTTTCTTCTTCTTCTTCTTGTTTTGCATTCTCCTCTTTTTCTGAGAGAAGCCAAGAGAGTCAGAGAAGAGGGAGATGAGAGAACGTGGGAGAGACAATAGGAGAAGGGAGAGAGAAGGGGAGGGGAGGGGGGGGAGTTTCTGGCGGGTCTGCTGCCGCTAGGGAGGATGCCGACGCTGATGGGTCACAGCCGGCCCCGGCGACGCCGAAAATGGGCTTTTTCTGACGATTTTTCCGATACCCATACAGTAGAATACTCATTTTCTTTATGGGTAAGTGAAAATCCTAGTTCTTTTACCATTTGGGTTGATTTTTCTGAAGGATTTTGGGGACAATTTCTTTGGGTAAACCGTATGAATAGAGAGGTAAATTTCTGAGTTCAAGAGGAGTTTTGGTTTGGTGATCTTGGATGATTTTGAGTTCTTGATTTTTTCTATTTGATGATTTTTGGGTAATCTTTGTAACAAGAATTCAGTGGGTATTTTGTTTTAATCTTCTGCTGTAGACCGAATAGATTTGGGCAGAAATTCTTGAATTTGTTGTAGTTGAGAGTGTTGGTTTTTATTTGTATTTTGATGGGTTTTGTTGCTTATATTTTTTTTAATTTTTTTTTATGGGTTTGTTTTGTATAGAAGGTAATCTTTAGACTGGATAGCATTGGGTAATTTCTTTTCATTTTTTATGTTTGTTGGATGGTTAGAATGTTGGGTTCTTTTTTTTTTAGACGGTTAATGTTAATATTCTAGAGGATTTCCTGAGTAGTTGTTTTAATACGAGTATTTATTCTTTTATTGCATTCTGTAAAGTCATATTGTTGAGTGTTATGTTTTGTAGAGTTTGATTTTTCTAAGTTCATTAGAAAAAAACCATCAACTAAATTCTTCATATGTCTCTGATTTAGCATATGTGATTTTTGGACTATTCAGTGTTGATTGCAATATTGTTATGTGTTTTGTAGGGAAATATATAAATGTATAGGTACTATATGTGTAAGCTCTAATTTGGATAGAAATTTTATACATGCAGAAATTTACTAAATTTTAAGATTTATAGTTATTTGTTATAAATGATATATTATATATGGGGTACTTTTATTTAAACTTTTATCTAAAATTCAGAATACCCCTCTAAATTTACCCTTGTGATTTGTATAGGTAGAAGGTCATTCAAAACTTTTGTTCATCAAGGTAAGGGATACAACACCGAAAATCCCCCCAACAAGATTTTATTACAAATCTTTTGAGAAAATGTTGGGAAATTTTACGAAGCATCTACTTACGTAATTTTTATTTATTTCAATACCAAGCTTTTATTACCCATATGCTATTATTCGATAATTTTGTGCATAAATTACAGTTATGATTAAGAGCATTTTTAAAGTTATGATTATGAATAAAGCATTCTATAGTTTAAGATTTATACATTAATACAATTTTGAATGAAAATAGGATCTAAAGTTTAAATTCTGCACATGATTATAGTTATTAAAACGGTTCTTACAGTTTAAAGTAAAGTGTACAGTTATAGCAGAGCCTACAGAATTTTAGAAAAAAGTTCATGTGCAGTAATTGTTTAACCCTAAGGCACTATTACAGTTATGATCGGTACCATTAAAGGTAGCATGGCAAGCATACCAAAAGACGGTGTGTGCTACCGGCGGGGGTTGGCCTTCACCTAGGGAAGTTCCCCAACCCAACGACTCTCCCCTGTGACTACAAGCTGAGTCTATAGGTCCTTGGGACAAAAGCCAACGTGCTCCACTCACGAGTAATAGCGGTGTAGAGTCTATAAAGGGGAAATTATAGTTTTTAATGGAAAATAGAAGAAAAGAATTTACTTGATTATTTATAAATTTCTTATGCTATTATTCATGTTCTTTGTTCACTAATTTTAATTTCTGTTTTAACTGTTAGTTATATTATAGCATGTTTTATTTTCCTAGTGTTGTGATTTCCTTACTGAGTTGTTGAACCCACCCTTTCCCTTACAACCTTTTTCAGATGAAGGTATATATCATTGTCATGAAGGGGGGGAGTTCCGGTGGGACTCCTCGTTATTAGCGATCCACAGATATGGCCGTATCAGTGGGAAGCTTGGACCCTCTGCATAGTTGATTAGCAGAAGATGTAGCCGTCTGTAAATAGTAGCAGTTTAGTACCTAGGGACTCCACCATTGACATGGACTGCAGAGCTAAAAGATTAAAGTAGTATAATTTTATTTTGTTATGGTAACTGTACACATTACCGTCCTTTACTTAATTAGGAAGACATCTAGCAACTATGATTGTTAGCTTTTGTAATTACATCCTTACTTTTGAGGTGTAATAAACTATTAACCCCAGTGTAATATTTTTGATACTGCTAATGATGATAGTACATATATTTCTATTACTTGTGTCTTGGGACTCTTTGTCTTTATTTTTACATAGACTCACTTAGTTCGCATTTCCCCTTATATCCCAAAACGGGGGCAAGACACATGTCAACCTCAGCAGTTGACACGTGGCACTATATAAAAAAAAATAAAAATATTTAAAAAATTAGATAAAAATAATACAATTTTAAAAAAAGATTGAAAAAAAAATTAAAATTAAAATTATAGGTTTTGGAGCCACCCTCGTGGCCTTTGGGGATGGTTCAACCACCCCAAAGGGCCAAACCCTCTAAAAAGAAAAATTGGAGGGTTTGCCCATGGGGCCAAACCCATAATTTTTTTTTTCTTGCCATGGCACCCCCATGGGGAGTGGTTCGGCCCCCTAGACCGGCCCTCTTCTTTTTTCCTTTTCTCATTTTTTTTAAATTATATTATTTTATTATTTTTATATAATTTTTTAAATATTTAGATTTTTGATTTTTTAATTTTTTTTTTTTTTTAATATAGTGTTACGTATCAACCTCAGCGGTTGACACGAGACATACCGTTAATTTTAGGATGGAAAATCTAAAAGAGGTACCAAATGGGTTTTTACCCCTAACTCAGGTACCACCTATGATACAAATGAAAACTCAGGTACTAAATTTAAAAACGCTTAAAACTCTGATACCAATGGGGTATTTAACCCATTATTTTATTAATCAATAGCCGTACTAAAGCCTTTTTTCTTAAAATATATATATATATATATATATATATAGGTTACTAATATCTTGTTGATGTTGGTTACACAATGTAACGCCCAGGAAATTCAAGCTCTTAAGAACTCATTGATATTGTTGAGGAGACAATATACATAAGTTTTTATAAGCAAACCTAAAGTTATTTTGAAAACTTAAATATAATACCTTAAAACTTTTAAAACCTAAAAGTAACATTTAAGCTTTAAACTTTGACTAAACCCAAAACAGGTCAAACGAACTCAAATTTAGTTGATTCAAAGACCTTTGTGCTCACAAAAGAAAGATCGATCATATGGGAAAAGTTAGTAAAAAGTCCACCGGTTGACCTTTGACTTTAGAAATTGACTATTTAGTGACAAGTGGCACTTTTTGTTAAAGTGGGTTTAATAAATACGTTTTTATGGTTTATAAATATTCAATATATATATATATATATATATATATATATATATATATATATATATATATATATATATATATATATATATATATATATATATATATATATATATATATATATAGTTAATACTTGAATTCTGTGAAGTCAGAATTCAATTTGGTGATAGTTTACTTTTTAGCCAAAATAGATGCTTAATTGATCAAACTATCAAATTTTAGCAAAAATAAATTAAAACCTCAAGACCTGCCGGCCCTAACTGCCACCAGAACTGAGACAAGTTGATATTTATTTAGTTTAGGAAATCTAGTTGAAAGCTAAGTCTAGTTAGACAAAAAGTTGGACTTTTAAGGTGAAACAGACTTTTGGTCAACAAATGAGGCTTCCTTTGCTTTTTAATTTGCAACACAATTCCGTGGGTTTTCTCCACCTTTCTGAATTCTTAGAACACTCTTTGTGTGTATAAGTCAAGAGTAATGATGAAGGAATAAAAGATATTAAGAATATCTCAAGAGTAATCATGAAAAGAAAGAAAAATCAGTAAAGCAAGTGTGAATGCAGAAAGTAGTTTAAAGATATTCTGACTTAATAGACAAAAACTTTGACTTGATTGGAACTGAGTCAAAACTAACTCAAAATGAGTCGAACCAGAAAGAGAAAGTGTTTGTCTTGAAGTCTTCTATTTGTCCTCAATATTTCACGTCAATCGGAGTCGGTTTGACCATCAAAAAGTAGGTTGGAGTAAGCTACTCTCCTTTTAGACGAAAATCCTAAATTCAAATAGATAATAAAGTAAGGACTAGTTTGCAAGAACTTATCTAAAAATTTAATACTTTTATTACATTTTACACCTTATACCCCTACTTGCCTTCTATAAATAATCATGCAAGGGTCTTTGTTTTTCCACACAAATCATAGACAACTTTCATGAAAGCTTTTGCTTTGGTTTTCTCTTCATTTTTCTCTCATTCTACCACACGGCTACTTTGGTGTTCTTGAAGTTTTTCTCTCCAAATCAGATTGGTAAGTGATCTTGATGCATGGAATGACTTTTTAGATATTCTTAAGAAAATTTTTAATTCACTTCCGGTATATTGAGTCCGAAAACTCAAAAGATATAGTTTGAACGTGAAACTTTCAAAGGAATATCTTATGAACCACTTAGCATATCTTTCTTACTATTTGATCTCATTACTTGTTTTATGAGTTGTTTAAAGACCTGATAAGCTTAAAAGATAAAAGAATTAAATTAAAAAGTAATATAAACTGCGTTTACATTTCATTGTGCACGTGACTTTCATGAGTTGATCGTAATTACTCATATGTCCTTATGATATATTTTAAAACCTTCAAGTTCATATTTGGTGGCATTGGTCATATAGTCTCGTCATCAAATCATGAACCCAGGTTTTAAGAATGTTATAAGTAATCATTTCAATATAATGAAGTAATGGATAATAATAAATATAAAGATATGAGGGTCTATAAACAATGATTTGGTTAATAGATAATTGATATATATATATATATATATATATATATATATATATATATATATATATATATATATATATATATAAATATTATTGTTTGGATGGATTTATATGCAAAAAAGAAGTCTAAGAAACTACATGGAGAAGAGTGTAACTATAGATGTACTTACTAAGGATGATTCTACGTTTCATTAGGATTGTGTGGTGTGTATTCATTGCATGGTTGTTTGTTCATGCATTTCATGTTTTGTCCAATTAATAAAATGGTTGAGGAGATAGCCATCAACAAGCTGATGTAGTAGTAAGTGGAAGGAAGGCTAATCAGTGGACCTAGGGGGTCCAAAGTGACCCAGAGGTGTCCGAAGTCCTAATATATAACTAATGCTGGGACCAGTAGGATTCCAGTAAAAACAGGTACAACTTTAAGTGTGAGGCAACAGACGTGAATGGGTTCAGATAACCTAGAACGAGAAGTCTGAAGAAAGATGATCATAAAACACAAACTAAATGGTTACTATGATGCATATTCATACAACCTTTGCATTTGTATTCTTTATAAACTGTTATCAATTTGATGGTAACTTAGTTATGAAAATGGATGACTCACTTGTTTGTCTATGTAAATATGATGACGTCATATTTGCATAGTTACTCATGCAGATCAGGAGGATGAAGGCATGGACCCATATGCCAGTTTTGATGGTTTCTGAAACTATTATCGAACTACTATGTGCTAACTTAGAAATAGCTAGTTGTATTTATGTGTGTTTTATTTTATGGCATGTAAATATTTATAACGATGTTATGTTTGGCATGTTTTATGTTGTATACTTATGTGCCGTCTGTGGCACTAGTTTTAATACACCTAGTGTGCATATGGCATGTAAAGATAAACCTAAGTAACTTTTAATAAATGTATCGAGGTATTTCAATCAGCTCTAATGTGTTATGCTATCAATTTCAAAGTCTTTAGAAGAAAAAATATATTCCGCTGCGAGAGTTTATCTTTGATGTAGTAATGTCACGTGAAAACCGAAGGTTTCTGCTTACGAATTTGCTGGCTCAAATTTGGGGCGTTGAACACAAATTACAAGGGTTATCTTGCACCATATAGAGGGCAACGATACCATCTAAACGTCTGGAGAGTTGGACATCAACCAACTACTGCAGAAGAATTATTCAACATGAAACATTCGTCAACTAGGAATATCATTGAGAGATGTTTTGGGTTGTTTAAATTGCGTTGGACTATTTTAAGGAGTCCATAATTTTATCCAATTAAGACACATAATCAGATTATTATGACATGTTGTCTTCTGCATAACAACATACGAAAGGAGTTGCTTGTGGACCCATTAGAAGAAGAATTGGACCAGCAGAACCACAGACATACTGGAATAATAATGATCCAATAACGCAAATCAAAGCTTCTGATGAATGGAGTGCATGGAGAACAACTATGGCAAATGAAATGTTTAATTCGGGGAGGGGAATTAGACGACGCAATTGATCATGTTACAACATATTACTATATGTAACATTTATTTAAACATTTTATGTGTGGTAGACAATTTTTTCTTTTTTTAAAAAAAATTTATGTGTGGTTGGCAATTAACCATGTTACGATATACTATTTTATGGGTCAGTCTTTTCCTTAATATATTGAAATCTTTCTTTTGTGGTTGTCAATTGGTCTCTGTTGTTAATGTTACCCATACGGTGCGCATCTTTTCCTTGATATTCCTATTATTATAGTTTTATTACTTTTATGTATTTATGTTCTTCATTTTTTTTTCTTTTTAGATATGGTTTCACCAATATTGGATTCTCAAGATAATGGTAGAAGGAAATGGACTCCTGAAGAAGAAATCAAACGTGTTCAGGCTTTGTTAGAGCATTACAATGAAGGAAACGATAAACAAGAGACTAGGCTTCAACCAGGTTATCTCTCCAAAACTTGGAAGTTAAGCTTTCAAGGACATTACCAAATGTTGGGATCAAAGCAAAACCACATATAGAATCAAGACTAAAAACTTTGAAAAGGGATTTTCAAGTAATCCATGCAATATTGTGTGGTCTTGATACAAGCGGATTTGGATGGGACAATGTGAGAAAATGTGTGGTTGCTGAAGATGCTGTATGGCAAGCATATGTGCAAGTAAGATTTTAACATGTTGTGAATTGTATATTTATAATCTTATTATGTGCTTAATATATTAAAATGACATTATCTTATTTGATGGTTTTGTAGAGTCATAAAGGGGCCTCTGCTTTTAGAAACAAATATTTTCCCTTGTATGAGGATCTCTGCATTGTTTATGCAAAAGACCATACTATTGGCAAAGATGCTCAAACACCTATTGATATGTGTGAAGAAATACAACAAGAAAAAGGGGATGAAAACCAGATTGGATAAAACGAGAAAGATGAACTAGAAAAGATTAACGAAGACGTGTCATGCACACAATTGCCCACCGATGGCAATGGAGGAGAAGGACTTCCAGGTCGGAAAAGAAAAAAGAATAACAATAGTAGCGAAGATAACATCACCCACACAATGAGAGAAGTTGGTAAGCTGCTTGCAGCAAATTTAATTACTGCATTAAATAATCTTAGCAAGGCAGTTACCAAGGCAGTAGTACCTGAGAATAGACTAAAAGTAAATGATGAGCTATCAAAAATAATTGGTCTTATTGTTAAGGATTGTCTAAAATCAGCAAGATCGTTTGTTTGTTAGTCCGAAGTAATGTATTTATTCTTCAGCATTTCAAATGATGACAAAGAAGAATTAGTGTGTGGAATTATAAATGAGCAGTTGCTGAAAATCATATATTTTTAGTTTGCATTTATGTTTAAATTTTTTTAATTAAGAACTGGTGCTAGACCATTCTTGGATGGTTAAGAACTTAAGATGTTTGATAAGCCAGAAGTTATTTTGTGATTTTATTTAAATTTTATTGAGTATTATGAGACAATTTGGTAATGTGCATTAGCAGCAGCTTTATTTTAATTAATGTGTTTTTACTTCATTATTATGACTGGTTCTACAAAATGATTTCAAGTTAGTTGATGTGCTTTTCATAGTTTCTTTTTTCTTTAAAAAAAAAAAAAAAAAAAAAGGATGGTGATATAATGATTATGTGCTTTTTTATTTTTATAAATCATTTTGTAGCATAAATGTATATGAATAAAAAAGGCACAAAATTGACCGAATTAAAAAAAATAAAAAATAAAAAAAAATAAAAAAAAAGAAAGAAAGAAAGGGTGATAGGATGATTGTCTATGTTTCGAAAATAAAGAAAAAATATCGTTAAGAATGTAAATTATATTTGTATTATAAGGGTGTTTTAGAAAATTTGATTACAATATGATTCCATTCACCAGCATATTGCACTGTACCAAACAAAGAAATACATATTCAATGTTATATTCCAGTGTTACAACTAAACAAAAGAATAAAAATAGCTATTCCATTCCACCTTCTTCTATTCCCAGTAATAGATATTACTTTTTCTAATGGAATAGTAGTTCCACGAACCAAACGAGGCCTTAGTCCTAGCCACAAGGGGATTAGTTTCCATTGTGGCCGAGTCCTAGTAGTAGTAGGATTTGTCTTTTTCCTACTCCTACTGCTACTCAAAGTCATACATAAATTAAAACTATACTCCTAGTCCCACATGGGTTGAAACTGTTTTTCTCTCAGTTTGCTAAGCCTATAAATAGATAATTCTATAGCTTTTACAATTTACCGATTCACTCTAATTCTCCAATGTTTACTAAGAACTTAATATTCTTCAAGTATTCTTAATAATAAGAAAAAGAATTGTGAGGACAAAGTTAAGAGCCCACGCTCTCAGTTATGTTTAGTAATTGGTGAAAATACCTGAAGGTCTCAAGATCTCTGAGTCTATATGTGATTTTTATTGGAGGATCAAGAAGAAAAGATTTTGCCCAAAAGCAAAGGAATGGTTGAAACATCAAGTGTTTTATGTTTTTGCAGTTTATTTTAAAATAGCATAGTTTCTTCACATAATCTTCTTAAAGTTCGATCTTGGTTTAGAAATTTTAATTTTCTGCTGCGCAATCATGTTTTTTCAATCATATTCCCAACATGAACATACCCTAATATTTTACACAATACATCGGGAGTTCTAACTCATTCACGTAAAAACTCTAATAATGTAGTAGATACACTAATCTATCAATAAAACTCTAATTATCCATTTATGGTCACTGTCAAATGTTCGGCTTTGAGGTGGAGCGTTCGACCATCAAGGGTTGAACCTTCGATGAAGGCCAGAATGCATAAATGACTCAAAACTTCTACTCAGTTCACATTCCAACTTAACCAAAGTTCATAATAATTATATAAAAACATATTAAACAATAGCAACGTGATAAAACAAAAAGAAACAAAAAAAATACAAAAAATACAACAACAAAAAAAATGAACAAGTTCATAATTTTTTCGAAAATCAAAGTATATCATGTGATAAATCTTAAACTTAACATTGCATTGTAGGACTTCACAAAAAAGCTTGATAAATAATAAGGTTAGTGTATTATTTATGTGAAAAACGGATTTGACATTCAAGGTTAGCTTTTGGACGATAGAACTACACCAAATGCCACATTTTTCCTTCTATAACCTCTCTCTCTCTCTCACTAAATCTAAGGTTTGCTGAAGTGCAAGAATAAAGGATGAGGGCTGAGGGTACTAGTGTACTATTTATAGGCGTGGGGAATGGATAAGTTTGACTGAGGTGGCTAAAATGCTTTTCAGGCACGATCGAACATTCTCAGGGTATACTTCAAACGTTTGGAGAGACAACAGCTCGAACATTCCAGCGGTATGTCAACTGTTAGGGGAAAAGGATAACTTGATCGTTCTAGTGGGATATCGATTAGGGCAACCATCAATCGTTCCAGTGAGATTCTCAACCGTTTGGATAAGGAGAATGGTATAAATGTTAAATTTATTTTGAAGAAAAATATATTGGTTTATCACGATTAATGAATTTTTTATTTTTTATCATAAGTGTTTGTTAAGAGCGATTTGTTGAATAAACGTATTTATTTTATTCTATGTTTTGGGCTATTTCATAGTGCATGCCGATTTTTCTTATGAGTGGATCCCCCCACCCCACCCCCCAACTTGTTGACATGGATTAGAGGTTTTACTTGGGATGATGAGAGAAAAGAAAAAATAAAAATAGGAAAACGAAGTTCACATGCCCGAGAAAGGGGAGCGGCTTTTATTTTTTATTTGGGTATTAATTGTTATGATTATTAGTATTAGTATCTTTTTTTACGACGAGGACAATAACACAACCAAGAAGCCTATATTTAATTGTAAACAACATTTTGTAGTGGAAGTTGTGACAGTGAAATTGAACAAATAGGGGAAGTCATGTAATGTAATGTAATGTCATGGAAGTTAGGTACTATGATAAAAGTTGAGCTTGGTGGTTTGTTCGATTGCTTGAAAATCATCAAGTTGTAATGAGATGTCAATACTTATCAAACTATATCTTTTATGTTGAATTAATTTCACATTGTCCCATAGGTTTTACTTTATGTTTATTATCAAGTTAGAATGAATGAGAAGTTGTGAAGTTTATGTTACTGTGAAGTCAAAGCCTAAATTAGGCTTGTCTTTTTTATTAGGGGAATAAGGAATTAGTAATAGAGATTCGAAACTTGCCCTTTCTTTTTTAATTCTAATATCTTACTTATGTCTTGATGGTATGTTTGCAATGATGAAAGGTTGTCCCAAGTTGTTACTCTATAAGAACATAATTCTTTTATATGCAAGTCCCCACCGCTTAAGGCCAAAATCTTGCTCTTTGTGCATAGTAACCCTATGGCGGGTCATTCGGGCTATGAAAGAACCTTACATAGAGCTAAGAGGGATTTCTATTGAAGGGCATGTGAAAAGACCTGAAAAAGTTCATCAGGGAATCTGATGTTTGTCAACAGAATAAACATGAAAATGTTTCTCTTGGGGGCTTACTCCAGCCCCTTCCAATACAAGAGTTTGGGCAAACATTTCTATGGACTTTGTGGAAGGCTTACCCCTCTCTCAAGGTCACTCTGTAATCTTGGTAGTGGTTGATTGCCTATCAAAATATAGTCATTTCACTACCCTCTCCCATACTTATACTACAGCTACAATAGCTCAATTGTTCATCTCTCACATCTTCAAATTACATGGCATGCCTAGTTCAATTGTCTTTAATAGAGACCTTATTTTTAATAGTGCCTTATGGAATGAGCTTTTCAGTTTGTAGGGCACATCTCTCAAGATGAGCACTAGCTACCACCCTCAGATAGATGGGCAAATTGAAATTGTCAATAAATGTCTTCAGAACTACTTGAGGTGTTTCACTCAAGACAGGACTAAACAATGGACTTCATGGCTACCTTGGGCTGAATACTGGTACAATACCACTTGGCATGCCTCTATTCAGATGACTCCTTTTGGAGTTGTCTATGGTTTACCCTCACCCTGTTTGCTTACCTACATTCCCGGGACAACACGAGTTGAGGCAGTGGATGAAGTACTGCGCAATCATGCGCAAATCTTGGCTCTCCTCCAACAAAATCTGTAACAAGCCCAACAGGAAATGAAGAAGTATGCAGATTTGAAACGTCGTGAAAGAACCTTGGAGGTGGGTCAGCAAGTTTGCCTTCGTTTGTAGCCTTATCGGCAAACTTTTGTGGCTTCCCACAGAGCCCTTAAACTTTAACCTAGATTTTATGCGCCTTTCTTGGTCATCCGCAAGGTGGGTGCTGTTGCTTATGAGTTAGATTTGCCCCCTGAGGCTCGAATCCACCTGGTGTTTCACGTTTCTCAGCTTAAACTCAAGCTAGGATCTGCTTCTTCTGCTCTACCGAAGCTTCCTTCAACGGATTCCCACGGTGTTCTTCAGCCTCTGCCTGTGGAGGTGTTAGGCCATCGTTCTCGGCCTAAGAATAATCGCCCGTTCATCGAACTGCTTATCCGTTGGGAGGGTCAATCGATGGATGATGCGACTTGGGAGGAGTTTTACAGCTTGAAAAATGCCTACCCACACCTTGTGGGAAACCTCTTTTAAAAGGGGGGAGTGATGTCACAGACTCGTCCAACAGCTACTCTGTAAAAGGAAAGGAACAAGAAAACTGAAAGAAGAAGCAAAGAAATTGATAGAAGGTTCAAGAACGTTCCTTGGATATGGATGACAGCTACGAGATGATGGCATACATGGCAACACCGGAATGAAGCTAAACTAAGTATGGGTTACAGCTGGAAGCCAATAAGGAGGCTGTTAAATGTGCGGAATTCTCTTCGCATGCTTAATACAGTGTTGTCGTTTTAGACTTTGTAAGCTGCATTTTGGTTACTTGTGATACAAGTCTTATTGTAAGAACAAATATAAATAGCAGAAGCTAGTAGTTTTCACTAGGAGATTGTAATATTTTGTTGAACTTGGTAGGAAGGCATCCTCAAATTTGCATATATTAATTCTGAAAAATTAAATGGACTTCTAATTTAACAGTGTGTGTGAACAGTGTGCAAAAAAATATTAAATGGGGAATTAAAGAAGACAAATATTTTGTTGACGAAGTGGAAACTCAATTAAGAGAAAAACCACTCCGGGGCAGCCAAACCCAGGATATCCACTAGTCAGAAGACAAGACTAGATACAAAGTAGTAACACTCACATACCCTTGATGAAGTGGTTGTACCTTGCTCTCTAACATGTAACCCAACACGAACGCTTCCCAACCAGGTCTCCAACCTGAGGGGGTCTTCAATGGAATCATTTACCTTAGGGTCAACCCCTAAGATAGACTTCACAGTTGATCAAATCACACACCGGCAAAGCTAGAGAGCTAACAGATCTTCAATATCTCCCTAAACACCTTCTCTAAGCTGTAGAGAATTCGCCACCGAATTCTGTCTTGAAAGCATGCTTCAAGCCTCTTATTTATAGGCTTAGGAAGCTCTAAATTAGGTCAAAAATGGATTCTGTGGGACGCGCGTACAGACGGGAGCCTTGGCCGTCCGGACGTCCTAAGAATTTGGAATATTGGAAGACGGAAATCTCGGAATAAAACTGCTTTTTGGTCCCGGAAATTCTGATTCACTAACGAACCACACAAAACACAAATAAACGCGAATTTTTGTTTGGGCGTAAATAAATTGTATCATATAGCAGTTATTTTCATCAAACGAAATAAAATCACGATGTTCTAAGAATTTGGAATACTTGAAGACAGAAATCTCGGAATAAAACTGCTTTTTGGTCTCGGAAATTCCGATTCACTAACGAACCAGACAAAACGCAAATGAACGCGAGTTTTTGTTTGGGCGTAAATAAATTGTACCATAAAGCAGTTATTTTCATCAAACGAAATAAAATCACGATGTCCTAAAAATTTGGAATATTTGAAGACGGAAATCTCGGAATAAAACTGCTTTTTGGTCCCGGAAATTCCGATTTACTAACGAATCACACAAAACGCAAATGATCGCGAGTTTTTGTTTGGGCGTAAATAAATTGTATCATATAGCAGTTATTTTCATCAAACGAAATAAAATCACGACGTCCTAAGAATTTGGAATATTTGAAGATGGAAATCTCGGAATAAAACTGCTTTTTGGACCCGGAAATTCCAATTCACTAACGAACCACACAAAACGCAAATGAACGCGAGTTTTTGTTTGGGCCCGGAAAGTAATTTTGGAATTTTCTGCAGGGCCGTCCGGATGGGCAAATCTTTCCGTCCGGATGGATGCCGTACAAACGCTATTAATGACCGTCCAGGTGCTCAATTTATAGAACTTTTTCTTAGATTTCCAACGACGTCAATTTCATCCCAATCCGATATTTGAGTAAAACGTTATGACCAAAATACCCGAGGGTGTCCGGACGGCATGACCGAGCGTCCGAACAGTCAACTGCAACCGCCTTTCCAAAGTAGCACTGAAAGCTTCCATGACAGTGTTGCCATAGCATCCGGACGGTTGCACTTCGACTGTACGTAATTACCATAATAAGGCTTGGAGCGTCCGGACCCTGAAGACTGATGTCCGGACGGTTGAACTGGTGCACGTAATTTCCATATGTGAAGCTTGATCATCCGGACCATGAAGACTGACGTCCGAACGGTTGAACTTAGAGTGCACGACTTGCCTTATGGAGGACATCGTCCAGACGGGAGAAGCTGTCTTCCCATAACTGTGTCTTGAAGAAGAAACCCTAATACTTGTCAAACACTGAATGGCATCTGGACGGTATAACCATGTCGTCCGGACGGATGTGCTGGAACACTGGGATCTTCTCGAACTCTGAAGAGCATCCAGACAATTTGCCATTACATCCGGACGGCTGCAACCTTGAAATGTTCGAAGCTTCTAGACATTGATGGGCGTTCGGACGAAAAGATCTCGTCGTCTGGACGGATGTTGCTGACTGATTAGCGTCTGGACGGAATACCACGTCGTCCGGACAGCTGACAGGGAACCGAAATAAACTTCCTTGAAAACTTCACAGAATCTTCTTGAAGAACATAGCCGAAGAGTAGACTCTAGATAAAGCAGCATCCCTATGAAAGCAGCAACATTAAATAGAAGTGATTTTGTCCAACAGAATGCAGCCAACACAAAAACTAACAAACTCCCCCTTTGGCTATTCTGGGACAAAAATCACTTGACCAGTTAAAAATACAATCCCGCTTCAAATCAAAAATTACTCCCCCTTTTTGTCACAAAAGTACAAAGGGACAAAGGGTAAAACAGAGTAATGAGAAAAACCACACAGCAATTACTCCCCCTCAATGTCTCAGAAGGACAAGGGTAAACCAAGTAAAAATATCCACAGACAAAAACGTTCTAAAATCCAAAACAATAGGAAAGTAGAGAAACGTCTGCAAATGGCCCAAAAAGAGGAATAAAAATCCTTCAAGTACCAAATCCTGCCGATCCACTGAAATCAAGTAACGGAGAGCAAACCGTATAAAAAGCTGGATTTGTACTACTTTGGCTTTAAGCTCAGGAAACTGGGAACCACGGACTGAAAACCCTTCAATCTCTTGATTTTGCGAAGCCTAAAACTGGTTATCCGCAGATTGACATCCTCTAAGCAACTGGTCTGCAAGATAACTTAGGAGAGTCACCACTGAACCTCAAACTGATGTAGATCTGAGGGAATGCTACGGAAGGCTTTGGATGAGCTAGGGGGAAAAGCTCATCTTAATCCTGAGACCTTTGGAATTTGAACATCCAACTTCAACAAAAGTCAGTTTTCCAAAGGATCCATCTGTCAAACATTGTGCTGGGAGCCGCTGGATGTCATATTCCTGAATCAAAATCAACCAGAAATACCTCCAAAAATACCATTAGATCCTGTTAGTTCCAAAAATAATGTGGTATTTAAGACGGCTGTCAAATGGATGCCAAAGAGAAATATAAGCAATGCAGCTACTCATAAGGCATAAATATATCAAGATCAGCCCAACACACAGACATAGAAGGATTTTCATGCACACTATCTCAAGAAAATATCCCAACAAATATTCCAATATTCTAAAAGCACAAAGACTTAAAAGAATAACGGAAGACACAATGAAGATCATGGGATGAGAAGAGATGAGCAAAAAATGCCAAAATCTCGGGAGAAATCCACGAGAAAAACACACAACATGATATGTTAAATCAATAAAAAAGCAAAGATGTGTATATGGCAGAGAAAGAGAAGCAAGTCTTAAACCTATAGAGATCCTGTCCGGATGTGCAACTGCTAGGTCAGCATATGGCAAGACTGCTCTCGTATAGACGAAGAATAGGTCTGTCCGAATGCTTCACACTTGAAAATCTGAAACTTGAGGAAAATATGCAGAAAAATATTTTTCCCAAAAGTTAGCTTCAGAACACGCATGTATAATCAACTGATAAAGCAGTCAAATAGAATTGCAAAAATATGCAAAGATATAAATGAGAGTTAAGTATTCAATAAGCACAAATTTTCCTGCTGATAGAAATTTTAAATAGATTACTCAACTCATGCAATGCGTGTGTGTGTGTGAAGACTTTCTCAATTAGGTATGAAATTCACTGATATGACAAAAAACAACCAGATTTTCCAAACAAGAAAGAAAATCAATGAAAGATCAGTCAAAAGTCAAACCTTATCTTACTAGGGCCTAGCCACCCTCATCTGATACACTCCCCCTAAGATGCAGCACCTAATTGTTTTACTTGTACCATGAAAGACAAAGTAAAAATTTTACTTGTACATAGAGGGCAAGGCATATAGCAAATTCAGCACATAAGCAGTGAATATACAATTTAAAAGTGCATAATGCATATGATTTACTGCTTGATTCTTATGGTGCTGCAACCTAGAGAGTGCCAGAATTTTTAGGCTCTTGGTTCAACTAGCATGTGGTCAATTTGACCATCTTAATCAAAGACCTCTTCTATTATCTAGAATTTCTAGAAGCAAAAAGTCAGAGAAGGAAAAGATGTACCTTAGAGGAGTCTTAGATAGTGAACATTTTCATCGCATGAGGAAAGTAACTATCTATCATTAAGATGCAACAGGAAAACTTAGCAGATATCATGCATAAACTCTCAATCATATATAAGCAGATTTAATCAATGCACAATGAACTGAGATATCAGGCAAAAACACATGCAATATTTGAAAAACTATCAAAAGAAAGAAATAAAGTTCCGCATCTTCTCCCCAATTTTTTTTTTTTATGGTTGAAAAATGAGACAGAAAAAAAAAAAAAAAAAAAAAAAAAAACAACAACAAAGACATGCTTATGGAAAAGGAAATGACATCTAATCCCAGCATGTAAGGTAAAACCAAACCTGTCCTCATGGAGAGAGGTTTAGAAATACCAAGAAAGAAAAGCAGCCGCCCGACGTGCTTTAACTGTCATCCCCAAAAAAATATATCTGCAGATGTTTCTCAAGAAAACTAGAAAAAATATGGGGATAGAATAAAAGGTTCCTCAAATAGAATGCAAGGCATGAATAAGATATGACATGATAAACGATGCAATGCAAACATACCTGACATGCACTAGGATTTAGGAACCAAAATCCTAGGCATGGGAAGACTTCGCCTTTACTAGGAGAGTCCACTTCCCCTCAAGGGGTGAATGGTCTCATCCTTCTTAACCCATACCTGCTTGACTCGTGGCGGTAGCTTGCAGGTCTTGCCCATGTTGTCCATTCTCCTTAGCATACCTTGCATCAGGCTCAGAAACCCTTCATAGTCATGATAGCTAATGGGCTTCTGCGGCTTTCTCTTGTAGCGCCTTGATATGTTCTTCTTTGATTTGCCACTCTGATAGGCAAGAACAAACTGCTACTGATGCCGTGGAGCCTGAAGCGCCATAGGAGGTAGAGTGCCTGATGTGGCTGTAGTTGGCAGCTTCCACTGAACCTTCGACTTCTAGAGTTGTGGGCATTTGGATCGGATGTGACCGATGATGCCACAGTGATGACAGGTAGGCAAGCTTCTTTTGTTTGAATGCTTCTTTGTATTTTCAGCAAAATTATGATTAGCATTCTTACAAATAACATTGCCTTTACCTTTTACATGTCTCCTATGCGGAGGGACATATTTTGCTGAGGAAGAATCATCAACTTCACTTTTCCTCATAGCATCCTGCTTAATCCAAGGCCTGTGGGATTTCAATAAATAACAATTTGGCCTAATATGACTAATTTTCCCACAATTATGACAAGAAGGAACAAACTTACCTCGTGTTCCTGATTCCTTGGGCTTGGGCACCACACAATTATTCAAGCAAGAATTATCCAAACAAGCAGTGTCTACTATCACAGGCTTAATAATAATGGAATCTAATTCAGAATTAGAAGCATGTGAAGTAGAAGCACTCAAATCATTAACAATTAAACCAGGCTTGTTAGGAACATCTAAATGAATACAAAGCATGCTCTTCAAATTATCACTTGAGAATTTTTTCAAGAGATCATCAGATTCTTTTAATTTATTCTTAAGTGTATCAATAATGTTAAACAACATGGTATTTTCAGATCTCAAAGAATCAATCAAAGCATGTGATTCAGACAATTTCATAATTAATGACTCTTTTTCTTGCTTCACCTTTTTAGCTCTTTTTGTGAAATTTTAGAATGTTGAGCATTCTTCAATTTATTAAAAACCTTAAAATAGCTTAATATCAGAATCCTCATTAGATAACTGAGAAGAATTCATGATAAAAGGTGTAATAAAAAAATAGAAGTCATAAAGAGATGAGGATCACACTCAGGAAATAAATCCTAAACAAAGTGTACTCGCTCTGATACCAATTGAAAAATTAAATGGACTTCTAATTTAACAGTGTGTGTGAACAGTGTGCAACAAAATATTAAATGTGGAATTAAAGAAGACAAATATTTTGTTGACACAGTGGAAACTCAATTAAGAGAAAAACCACTTCGGGGTAGCCAAACCCAGGATATCCACTATTCAGAAGACAAGACAAGATACAAAGTAGTAACACTCACAAACCTCTGATGCAGTGGTCGTACCTTGCTCTCTAACGTGTAACCCAACACGAACGTCTTCCAACCAGGTCTCCTACCTGAAGGGGTCTTTAATGGAATCCTTTACCTTAGGGCCAACCCCTAAGATAGACTTCACAGCTGATCAAATCAGACACTGGCAAAGCTAGAGAACTAGCAGATCTTCAATATCTCCCTAAACACCCTCTCTAAGTTGTAGATAATTCACCACCGAATTCTGTCTTGAAAGCATGCCTCAAGCCTTTTATTTATAGGCTTAGGAAGCTCTAAATTAGGTCAAAAATGGATTTTGTGGGACACGCGTCCGGACGGGCAAAGTTTTTCTTGTCCGGAAAGTAATTCTAGAATTTTCTGCAGGGCCATCCGGACGGGCAAATCTTTCCGTCCGGACGCTATTAATGGCCGTCCAGATTCTCAATTTACATAACTTTTTCTTATCTTTCCAACAACGCCAATTTCATCCCAATCCGATATTTGAGTAAAAAGTTATGACCAAAATACCCGAGGGTGTTCGGACGACTTGACCGAGCGTCCGGACGTCAACTGCAACCGCCTTTCCAAAGTAGCACTGAAAGCTTCCATAACAAGGCCACGTCTAGACAGTGTTGCCCTAGCATCCGGACGATTGCACTTCGGCTGTACGTAATTACCATAATAAGGCTTGGAGCATCCGGACCCTGAAGACTGATGTCCGGACGGTTGAACTGGTGCACGTAATTTCCATATATGAAGCTTCATCGTCCAGACCATGAAGACTGACGTCTGGACGGTTGAACTTAGAGTGTACGACTTGCCTTATGGAGGACATCGTCCGGACGGGATCACACATCTTCAGGACGGTAGCAGCCGTCTTCCCATAACTGTGTCTCGAAGAAGAAACCCTAATACTTGTCAAACACTGAATGGCGTTCGAATGGTATAACCACGTCGTCCGGACGGATGCGCTGGAACACTGGGATCTTCTCGAACCCTGAAGAGCGTCCGGACGATTTGCCATTACGTACGGACGGATGCAACCTTGAACTATTCGAAGCTTCTAGACACTGATAGGCGTCCGGAAGGAAAGATCTCGTCGTCCGGACGGAATGTGCTGACTGATAAGTGTCCGGACGAAATACTATGTCGTCCGGATGGCTGACAGGGAACCGAAATAAACTTCCTTGAAAACTTAACAGAATCTTCTTGAAGAACATAGCTGAAGAGTAGACTCTGGATAAAGCAGCATCCCTGTGAAAACAACAACATTACATAGAAGTGATTTTGTCCAACAGAATGCAGCCAATACAAAAACTAACAAATTCCAATTCTATTTCGTTCATCAAATCATTCTATCTCGTCCTTCCAATTCCATTTCAATTCCATAATCTTTCCTAGAATCGTATATACATGGGGACCATCCTTGAGGGCTAATGGGTTGTTTGCACCACGTTAACATCTGCGGTGGTTATTGGGTTTGATGGCATCGGTGCGGTAGCTCCTTGAAGTTGTTGTTGGGTTTTTGGCTGAAAGAAATGACGTGTGAATTTTGGTTGAAAGCCAAAATTTCAACCAAAATGGGTGTCTGTTAATTTTGAAATTCAAAATTTAAACAGGTGGTATGTTTCAGGCCGTTTAATGAATTGCAGATCCAGCAATTTTCCCAATCCCAAAATTTGAACCATTTTCGAGCACTGTGCTTCAAACACTCATGTTGGAACTAACACTATTTTGTTAGTCATGCAATTATTGTTGGTTGAGAATCTCTATATTTTAATTTGTAGATCTTTGAAATCATGCTGCAAGCTTTGAGAAAGCATTTAGTAATTTAGTAATTTGGAATGATGCCAAATCCAAAGAGATCTATCACATAATAAAAGAAGAAAAGTTCAAAAAATTTGCGCAATAGATATTCAGTAATCCCTGAAAATCAAAAGTTTGGAAATTCTGGCTAAGATTGATTAAAAAATGTTAATAAATTCCTAACATATGATTCTATTAGCCTATCAGACAGATTAAAAACTAATAATTACCAATAAAAAAAATAAAAAAGAGCGGCTGCTAAGAGTGAGATGCAGGACTAGTGCAGCATATTCTAATTAATTCTCATCATTCATCACCAACGATAGTAGAGTGGCTTTATGCATCTAACTCCAACCATAAAACAACATGCCCCAACAGTCTTGCAACCCTTATTTCATGGGACAAGAGTCCTCTCCATTTCATTTGAAATTGATAGTATCTATATTATGGTCAGGATGGCCTAAACTATCATACCACCTAAACAAGATGGAGAATATAAACATGTTGCTCATCGCACTTAACACGCATGTATATTCTTAGAAGAAACAACCCAATATCCTTCAGTTAGCTACATTATCTCCAATCTTTGCTACCGCCTCCAAAATATTTTCATCATCTTCATCTTTTTGATAGAATGAGGGTTTAGAAAAATCAAAGGACTCATTCTCTACAATGTCTACATTTCCATTTGTTGTAAAATCATTCTCCTTGGTAATTTCATAAGCAAATCTTTCCTCAGATACAACAGATGCATCAAGCATTGCTACTACAGACTAAGAACCGCTTAATGCTGCCATTTCCTTATTGGAAAGACTAAAATTGACATCCATTTGCTGATTTTCAGCCTTGGGGCTTTTATTTTGCTCCTCTGAAACAACTTGCAAGAATAATTGCCTTCCATTAGAGGTTATATCAATGACTTGAGTCAACTTTGGCAATGTATCCATTCCATTCGAAGATCCATGGGTTTCCATCAAAATCAATGGTGAATCACTGTGCCCTTTTTGTTTGATATTTGCCTGCTCACCAAAACCAAATACAGAACCTTTTTCTTCACCATGAACATCATCGTGAAAAGCACCATTTTCTACTCTCACACTATTACTCAACTCAGGGTCTAAGTCTTTTACATTAACCATAGTTTGTAGCGTGATATTCAGTTCATTTTTCGACTCTACTTCAATCTTTTCTGCATTCTCTACTTGTTGCTCTTTCACTTTTCTCAAAACTCCAATTTCAAATTCAGTGCTCATAGTTTGAGTGTTCTGAACCACACCACTGGAGGCATTATCACTTTGGTAATGTTCGTTCCTTACCTCAAGGGTATTTCTTTCACCTTCAGTTTGGGCTTGATCTTCAGAAAAGCTCATATCATCAATTTGAGTTTCTTTCCCTTCACCATCTATTTCTTCACTTCTCTCTTCCCTTTCCCTATCTTCTTCATCAACTACATCCTCTGCTTCCTCAAATTCTTCCTCTTCGATTCTCTCTTGATCATGTCCATCTATTTCATTATCTCCATCGCCTCTTCCTTCATCCTCACCTTCTTCTGGTTTACCATCTTCTACATCTTCTTCAAATTCTTCTTTTCCTTCGATTTCCAAAGTTGTTTCATCTACTCGTGGATGAAGGTCCTTCCTCCCAGATTTTATGATTTCAGGTGTCTTTTTGGAGCTCTCCTCATACGCTGTCTTCTTTTCATGGGAAGGTTTGACTTGGAAAAGCAACCAGATGCAAATGGCAAGTAAAAGACATATTTGTATTGCATGCTTCACCTTGAATCCTTTTGTCCTCTGATTTTTACTAGGTGATTGTTTCAACATGGTTGATTCTTGAAAATATGCCTGGAAAATAGCAGGAAATTGAGAACCCAATCAGCATGACTAGGATTAAAAATTTACATGAGAAATAATCAGACAAGAAGTTGATCAATCTAAACAGGCCTGGATTTCACTTGTTCCAAACCAACTAAAGAAACCAGATAGAATCAATGTCGTATAAAACCTAATATAGCTTGTCCCATATTTTTTTTGCTCAAAGAGTAAGAAAAAAGAAGTAAAAATTGGACTCTTTCCTGTTCTATCCTCACTCATACGGCTACATTTGTTAATGCTACAACCACCATGACTTAAAAGTAATGAATCTTTGGGCTTTTAATGTTTTATATCATTTTCTAAAAATACAAAAAATGAGAAAGCCTAATCTTATAGGAAAGAGTAAATTTAATCTTTTAATCAATATTTTAACACTAATCGAAAACTTTTTCAAATGATAGGCTCAATATGGAGAAAGTTTTTCATATCCATGACTACTAAAAAGTCTGAGATTAAATCTATTTTCTTTCTTTCTCCATCTCTTGTCAGCAACCAATCAGAAAGCCAACAAAATTAACTACCGTATGGCAAAAGAAAAGCAAACCAAAGCAAGACAAACACACCTTTGGGTAGCTAAATGACAACTTATTGCGCTGTGAATGCAAACACACACTCGTAGTGAATAGCATTACATAGGAACATTTGTACAGTTATTTTCTCAATTGAAAAAAAATAAAAGCTTAGCGCTATACTTGCAGAAGATTTATACTTCTAACTTAAACTTTCTTCATTTTTTTGAATTCTGCAGCAACTATAAACAACTATAAAATTTGAAGCACCACAACAAAAAAAAAAAAAAAAAAAAAAAAAAAAAGAACAAAATAATGGGATCAAGCCAAGAGTTTAGATTTGATAAGAAAAACAAGTGGAATGGGCCATTTTGAAGGAGACCCAAATGCCCAAAGACCAAAACTAACCCTCTTCTTAAAATTCTTATCAAGTTCTTCAAAGAGTTATGTATGAAATGGATTAGCTCATGGATGGACACAATCCAAACATATTTCCCACCTAAAAGGAAAATCTAAAAGAGCAAATATGCAAATGAAATAGATAAAGAAGAAGCGGGAGAAAGGTACCTGTTGAGTCGCCAATAGTAAATACGAAATTTGAGAAAACTTTTAGAGTATAAGAAGCCTCTTCCTAGTAAGAAGGTTTCTTCTCAGAAACCAAAAGCAGTTAATGATGAAAGAAGACCTTTGAGTGGTTAAGGGGTGTGAATAGTGTGTCCCTCCCTCCCTCTGAGCACACACACAGAGAGAGAGAGAGAGAGAGAGAGAGGGTTTGTGTGTGTGTGTGTGATGGCGGGAGATCAAAGGTGAGCACTAAATCAACTTAGCATCAATTTGGTGGGCAATATCAGGCTATCAGCCACCTTGGAGAATCTAAACGGCTTCATTTCAAGGCATGTATTGTAAGAAAACAAGAAGTCTAAGACTAGGACATATATTTATTTTTCTTTTCTATTTTATTTTATATTATGAAAATGAAATGGCAACCTGAAAGGTCTTGTCAGATGAGTAGAATTTCTCTTACCTTATAATCCTCCTAGCTTCTTTGTGGTTAAAGCTTTTTCCTTTTCACATTTTTTGTTTTTTGTTTTTTAATACAGAAATATTAACAAATAATTTAAAATATTCCAAAAAAATAAAAACTCAAAAAACATGTTTTCAAATAAAAAAACAATGAACACTGTGTAAAAAATATTAACAAACTGAGTCAATTGGTTTTTTTAAACTTGTATACTTTGTTTATTTTTATGCAAAGGTTGGAATGTGTTATTCTCATGAAAGTAATGTTATATATGACACTTTTATCTTATTTTTATTTTAATTTGTGAATGTAGTACTGTAAATCAACCCTTAAATTTCTTTCTTTCTTTTTAGCAAAGGCTAATTCCAAGATCGACTGCAAGTATCACATCAACAAAATAAAGTTATAAACTTATGATTTCTAGTATTTTTTTTTCCGGTAAAAGTATATTGTTTGGTAATGTATGTTATGATGTCCATCCATTATTTCTCGAGTATTATCTATATGTGTTGAGCATTGGGTTGATTGAAACTAAGCATACACAGACTACTTTTCTTTTTTTTAAGAAAATCTCCCTATATCACAAGTCCAAGTTTGCTTTAAATTGGTTTGTATAGTTGCCAGTTGCCACGTCAATATAAAATTACACCAAAATATCTTATTTAGGATAGTTTGTTTCAACCTAAAAAAATACTTTATCTATTTTTTAGTATTTGGTACAGCCGAAAAATTGTAGTCAAACCAAAAATATTTTCAGTTGATCAAAAAAAATCTTCTTTAATTTTCGTAAAATTGTTTTCCTTTTTTAAAACTATAAACCATTTTCCCAAGTTTTAACTTCTTCTTCTTCTTGCACGCACTCTCTCGCAATTCATTCTTCGTTGCCCTCGGAACCGCCATCAATTGCTATCAGAGGTCACATAAACCGCTATCGGCCATCAGAGTTCAACGAAATCGATGGCCGGGACGTAAGTTCATCGAATGCGCCATCGGTGTTCGTTGGAAGTCATCGCTGTCGGCGATCGCCGACCATTGTCATCCGTCACTAATTTTCCATACGGACCATATGACCAAACAAACGAACCTAAGGTTTAATTTTTATTATTTTTTTCTAGGTAATTGCCAGATTCGATTATAAACCAAGGGAAAGTAGAGGAGTTGGGAAAAGGGTCCCAAACGAAATAACATAGGGCGAGAAATGTAAAATAGAGTTAGAGAGCAGAACAAGATAGAAGGCCCAAGGGGCATGGATGTATCATGTAGAAATTGTGAGAAGTTTTCTATCAACCATATTCTGATGAGGCCAAGGTAGGGTTGAACACCGTGGAGAGAGAGTCTAACTAATAATAAAAATAAATTGATAATACTATTATAATACCCCTCGGATAAAAAATTATAAGCAATGCAAACAAACATAAGAGAGACAGAATAGACATCCCCCAAAACTCTCAATAAATACTAATAATAATAATAATAATAATAATAAGGCTATATATAAGACTTTTATTATCCTTTATCCCTCCAATGTAAGAAATTTCATATATGCTCCTAATTCACATTCAATATGTCCTCATGTAGCAATTTTATTCCTCTTATGATTTACATTGTTCAGTATTAAAATTATTGTTTCTTTAATACATGAACTTAGGAATATGTTTAGTTTTAATTTATATTGTTTAAATATAAATTGCTTGATGCCTAGACCTAAGAATAATTAACAATACCATATATGGTGGTGTATGTTTACAGTACTATTCAAGAATACAATGTCTATAAAAGTTATGTCTAAGGAAAGTCTTGAGATTTAAGAGTGTTCTTGTGACCTCCCTTACTTTCTTGGGAACTCACCTAATTGTATCTTGGAAAATACTGTTTACCCCATTTTCATATTGGATTATTTTATTCCTAGGGCTATTTTGGGCATCTATATAGTCATAAGATGCTAATGAAGTCGTAATTATCATAATAATTTTGGGAGAGCCACAGCTTTCCAATTTTAGAATGATAATTGCATCAGGATTACACATATGAACTTCATCAAGAATTTTATTAGATGTTCATGAATTGCATCGTGATTATCATAATAATTTTGGGAGAGCCACAGCATCCCGATTTTATAAATGATAATTGCATAAAGATTATATATGTGAACTTCCTAAAGGAAATTAACATCATGTTGTAATTAATTCATAAATTTAATCACTTATCCCCATAGGGACGTTTTTATTTTTATGACTTAATTAGAATAAGATAGCAAATTTAGTATTAAAGATAAAGTTTCTCTTAGGCCCACAGGTACGGAGAATTTTATTTATTAATGTTTAAATTTATTAGTCTTATTAATAAAGAGTAAATTTCATGCATGATCTAACCTTTGTCCACAGGTAGATCAAAATTTATTATTAAATTGGCATTGGTTAATTTAAATAAAGTTACTTCATAGCATTAAAGTATTTTATTTTCTTGGACATTGCAGCTATTCCTAATACTCTACTTATTGGTAGTTTTATGTTCCAATAGCTTATGGTAATAATTTTTCTGACTAGAAAAGAAAATGTGTTTTTTCACTTGGGCTGTTTGAAATTATATTTGGCGCTCCGTGTGGACGAACTACCTACTCCCACGGAATTAAGTATGCCACATGAGATTATTAAGCATGAACAGTGGGAGTGATTTAATCGCCTAAGTTAAATGTTCATGAAATCTCATGTCACCAAAAGCATCAAGGATTTATTCCTGAATGTTTTAGGGCCAAAGATTTTATGAAGGCTGTTGATGAAAATTTACTAAGTTCAAATAAAGCTTTGGCCAACACTCTAATAGAAAAAGCTTTAAAGATAAACCTTTTACAGTTTTAAAAATGTTTATAATCCCATTATGGGAATAAAGGATATAATTGCTTAACTTAAGTCCCTTAAAGGTTGAGATTTTTGAGTTGTTATTGATCTATTTTATTTTGAATTCTCTCTTCTAAATATGACATTTTATCTTGTGGCATACATAAGGATAATTGTTTGGTAAAGGAACTTCTAACCATGTGTACTCAAGAAGATGAAAGAATCCATAAAGTGCTCACATGGTTACTCATGTTAAGAAAAAGACCGATGAATGCAATCATGCCCAACAGTTAAAGCATGAGAATAAGGTGCCAAGGAATGCTATGGCAATCAAGATACATATTTCTCCCACAATAAGGAAAATTAAGGGCATATAAAGAAAGATTACATGAAGTATGAGAAATGACTTGAAATAAAGGTAATCTCATATATTTAGTGTGTCGTAAATCTCTTTTATTGACTCCCTTAAATATATTGTAGATTGATTCTAGTTTAACAATCTATTTTGTCAACACAATGCAAGATTTTCTTAAAGTGAATAATGTGTTAGGAAATAACACATGTTTACAACTAGGGTTGTTGGGACCTATAGATCAATTTTAAAGATTCAGTTGTGTTTTAGACCATAATAATGTTTTATATATTCCAGAATTTTCAAGAAAATTTAATTTTCTATTTCAGTTTGTTGAATCAAATTTCAATATTATTTTAAGTTTGAAATTTTTTTTTATTTTGGGTGGAATATTAGTTGATGATTTATTTAAAATTTATCTATATCCCAATTTTGAAACAAATTAATTATTTATTTTTGCATATTGATGTTGACATAAAGCGGAGTATGGTAGGTACACATAAATTAGTAATACTAATATGGTATTACCCTTACGGATTAAAGCCATGAAAACCCGTTGTGTATATATTAAACAGGATTTCATTTAAAATTGTCCTTAAGACACCTTTTAAATTCTGGAATAGATGAAAACCAAGTTTAAGTCATTTACACATATGGGGTTGTCCTGTTAAAGTGTGGATTTACAATCTACACATAAGGAAATTAGATTCAAGGACAACCAACAGATTTTTTATAGGCTATGCATTAAAATCCAAAGGATTTAGGTTTTATTGTCCTTCTCATAGTACTAGAATTGTTGAGTCTATAAATGTAAAATTTTTAGAGGATTCTGAACATAGCGAGAGTGCTTATCCTCAAAAGGTTGAATTAGAGAACCCACAAGAGTTGACTAAAGCTCCTTTATCTAAATGACGTTTGATTATGCTCAAGGAAATCCAAATTGATTACCTTGAACCACAATCAATTTCAACTCATGAGGAACAAGTTCAAAATAAACCCACTCAACCTCCTCCAAATGCGGAGGAAGTATGATTAATAAGATCCTATAGGATAATTAGACCAACAATTCCTAGTGATTATGTTGTATGCCTCCAAAAGTCTGATTTTGAAGTTGGACCTAAAGATTATCCAAAATTGTTTTCACAAGCCATGAGTGGAGATAACTCCACATTATGTTTCAATGACATGAAGGAAGAGATGAAATCCATGGCTAAAAAGCAAGTCTAGGATCTCGTTGACTTACCCAAGGAAGCAGTAGTCATAGGTTGCAAATTAGTTTATAAAAACTAAAATGGATGATTTCGGTAATGTTGAATGATAAGTCTAGAATTATTCGATTCAAGACCCCTTAATATGCATTTGTTAGACCTAGTTTGTGTTGTATATATAACGTTTTGTTGTTAGTTTTGTGTTATGTCTTATTTTCAGGTCTTAGTTGAAATCTAGTTCAAAACACTTGAATTAGACCTGAAAATACATCAAGGGTAATTTGGTCATTTTCAGAGTTCGAGGTTGATCCTAAAAAGATGAAAAACCATCCAAGGCATTTCGATCAATCGATTATTTGGTCAGCCAATAATTCGATCGATCGACTTCCAGTCGATCCAACTTCGATCGATCCAGATGCGATCGATCGATTCTCAGAGCACAAAATAATCAATCGAAATATATTCGATCGATCGACTTCGCATCTTCCAAAAGGTCCAGATATTTCCAAATCTTTGTGCGATCCAAATCAAAAGTTGAGTTCTATGGACAGAAATGGACGGGGACCAGCTCTGAATACTTGGCTAGAATTAACTCTTGTAGTCTTTTTGTAAATCCAATTTCCTATATATATGGAATTCGGATTTAGGTTTAGTTTATGCATCTTTTGAGGGTTCCATTTTCTCAGGTGTATCTTCTTAGTTAATTTTAATGCTTTTAATTTCCTTTTGTAATCTGAATCTTCTTAGATTAATGTAGTGTTATTAGTTTATTTAAATCTTGTTTTCTTTACTGTTTTCTTTTATTTCATGCTTAGATTAGTTTACTTCATGTCTAGCTAAATTAGTTCTTAGGGTTTGATCAAAATCTTTTCCAAAAACCATGAAGTGTTTTTTATGTTCTTAGGATTTTCCAGATGTGTTTGATGATTGTGAAGGGCTAGAGGATTGCAAAACCCATGCTAAAAGGTTTTGTCTTCAAGATTCCAATCCATTTATTCATGAAAAAGGGATTTGCTTGTTTATGAGTTTTCTTGGATTCATGAGTAAAATCAACGTTCTTGAAAGAGAACGATGTCTTTTGCAATGGTTATATTTGACATGATGTGTGTTTACCTATTAGAGTCACCTTATAGGGTATGCTAGGGAACACCGGTCATTTCATACCTTTGGTAGTGTAAAACGTCTTTCCATTGTAGTTTAATCTTTACATGGAATAGATCGGTGTGAAACTAGACACCTTATCATTGTGGCCTAATTAGGGTTTTCATGTATCGTGTATGTTTATTAGGATGTTTTATAAAGTAGTAAACTAGGGAGCATCAATCCCCCACACCTTTGTTAGTATAAACGTTTTTCAATTATGGATTAATCTTTACGTGGTAAGTGTTTGATGTGAAACTAGGTGCTTTATAACTACGTCCTAACGAAAGTATTTTCATGTCGAGATCGTCGTAATGGTTGACGCCCATTATGCGCTCATATCATGCATGTTAGGAAGATCCATATTGATTTTAAGCATTTCATTAGTTGAGGATTAGATGAGATCAATACCCTAAGTTTCTTTTAAATTTGTTTCATTTTCCGTCTTTATTACCTTACTTGTTGTAGCTTCAATTCAACAACCTTTACTTTTGTTTTCTTTCTTCAAAGTTAAGTTAAATACACCCTTTAGATATCCCGTTACGCAAAACAACCCCCAATCTCTGTGGTTCGATAATCCTTACTATAGTGCAATTGATTCGTACTATTGCGAGTGGTAAAACTTATAAATTTAAAATCCACGTAGTCGAGTTGACTACCATTGAACGATAAAAACCTAGCTTGTAGCCAATGGTTTTACTCAAAAGGAAGGCATTGATTATCATGAAACCTTCTCCAGTGTTTAAAACAATAACATATGTGCCACATGCAGTACTTAATAATAAATAATCATTGTTTTAACCAACATATAAATATCACAAAAAGTCTTAGCCTAAAACATAAATACTAGTAGTTGCATCCCTCCTTCCATCCTACATGTAAAGACCAAGAAAATAAATAGGACATTTAACAATTATTAAATAGATGGGATTAATAATATATTCTAGGTAATAATATTTATATTAAGAAAATAAAATAAATCTAGGTTAAAATAAGAGAACTAGAGTAATAATAGTAATGGGTCCTAATGGAATAAATAATTAATTGTATGGGTAGATTGTAGTTAAATTAAATGTAGGGGTTAGATATTAATTGCTAAAAGATAAGATTTTAATATAGTGGGGGTCCTGATGTAAATAATAAAAAGCGGAGTTCTAAAATAAAAGAAATCTCCCCTTGCCACATGTCATTACCTTGTTGGCTGTACAAGATCTTTCATTATCTTCTCCCAACCACTCAACTTGTAACATGTGTCATCACCTTATCTATTTGGAAAATACTTCTTGCACAACAACCATACACAACAATTACACAACTCTACTCATTCAAATGGGGTGGGACCCATATGAGTCCAACCTACCACATGGGTCCCACCCCATGTGAGTAGAGTTGTGTATGGTTGTTGTGCAAGAATCACCTCTCTATCCCTTTTCCTTCTTTTCTTTTCCTTCATTTTCTCCCTCTCTTCCTCTCATGCATGTACGCACGCCATCTTCCTTTCTTCTTTTTCTTTTCTTTCTCTTCTTCTCTCCTTCTCATTTCTCCCTTCTCCCTTCTCCTCTGCACATCTACACACGAGAGAACGAGAGAGAGCTACTGAGAGAGATGATACCGAGAGAGAGATCGACACCGTGGGAGAAAGACTTGCAGACTGTAGAGAAAGAAGAAGAAAATGGTGAAATAAATGGGTTCTGGTCATGGAGGTCTATGTAAGGTAAAATCTCTAGCTTTTCCTTGTTATTTCACCCTACTCATTGATCTTAAAACTAGAAATTGTATGAGTTGTTATTAGTTTTGTGGGGGTCCAAATTTAGAGTTCACTTTGGGTGGAAATTTATGGGTTATCTCTTGTTTTGGTTTCTATCCGAAATGGGTGTGGATTTTGTTGGTTTTGAAGCTCGATTTAGTTCATCTACTTTGATGTTTACCAATTGAGGGAAGGTTTGATTTTTAGTTGTGATTTTGGAAGTTTCCGATTAGGACTTTGATGGGTGTATTTTGTTGAATCCGAATTTGGAGTTGGATTTGTGGATTGGTTAATTAGCATGTTGATGTCGGATTTTTAGTAGTGTTATTTGTGTTAAAATTCTAGAATAGGTGCTGAAATTTGGATTGGGTTCCATGGAGGTTGGAACCGATTGGGTTGAGTTTTGGAATGGTTTGGTTAATCTCTTATTGTGGCCATGTATGGAGGTAATGTTGAAAGGGTGTTTGATTGATGCTTGTGGTTGGTTAAATTCTAACTTTGGGTGTTTTGGTGAGCTAATATGGAATGGTTTATGATGTTGGTGCTAGATTGTGGAATGTTGTTAAGTGTAGAGCTTGAAGTTGGTGTATTTAGATCCTCATGGTTTAAAGGGCAGATGTGGTTGAAATTGAGAATAAATTGTTGTGGTGTCTAATAGAATAAAATGAACATGAAATAGTTAAAGAAAGAATGAGTAAAAGTAAAGTGTGAAAAGGGAATAAATGGATAAAACAAGTAAATAACTCAATGTAAAAGAATACAAGAGTTGATAATCGTTTTAGTCAAATAAACATAGATAGCGAGTTAGATATTGAAATATTAACATAACTAATATCGAGGTAGAATTCCAAAGAGATATGAATTAATAACAATAGGTATAATACCTAGTTTAGAAGTCTATGTATATGCTTCAAGCTTTAATAAACGGATATGTTACAAATGGAATTATAATCTAGTTTAATAAGAGTTATTAAATTAATATGTTAAATAAGATTAAAGTCCTAAGTCTAAACTACTTGGAAGGTTATAAACTAATAAAAGTATTAAATGTAGTGTTTATGGTTAAAAGGACATAGAGTTGTAGTGTCCAATATAATCTTAAATCAATAAGTACACATATATTAAGTGATGGAAATACAAAATAGGCTCCGGATTCATTTGGTAAATGTAAGTAGATGATTGATGTGTTTACCTATATATATATATATATGGAGCGAATACACTTAGTTAGCTTAAGCGGATAAACAAATTATAAGGCAAAATAGTTAATAATGATAATAAGGTAACTAAGTAATTAATTTACCTATCCATGTATACAAAGTATTTAAATGTATCAATGGATTAGGTTTAAGTGTTGTATGTGTATATGTATATATGTATACATATACATGTATATGGCTAAAATATATTTTTTGTTAACTTAGTAAATGAGTAACAAGCCATTAAAGAATTAACAATGATAATGTGATACAACAATAAATATATAAGCTAATGAAAATAGCAAACACACCTTAGTGTAAATAAACAAGATAAAATATGAACTTAAACCTAAATGCTAACCTAATAATAGTTTATAATACTTTGCTAGTTTTTGAAGCAAGTGACGCAACATGTGAGCACACGGGTGGCTTATGTGTCATAGAATATAGGTTCATTAGCATAGCCTAACGTCATAAATGTTTGCAAGAGCGTGTTATGATTGGAGACTTCAATTGGTTCTCCAATATAGAGTTCGAGTAACTAGAATCTATGAGAATATCCGAGTCAATAGTCCTATGCAGCCAATATGAGTATTCTACTCACTGAGAAAAATGTACTTTTATGTATTTAATAGATTTGTAAATGATATATGATTTTATTACCGAACCGACAATATGTTGACAATATGTTTTGGATGTTTTAAGTAGTTTCAATTATGTTGAAATATCGATGATGTTTATGAAATGATGCATGAATGAATGTGTGATTTGAATTGATTTGAAGAGTTTGATTGCCTGCTGTTGTTGGGATATAAATTACGCAAATATTGTTTGATGAGTTGATGTGTTAAATTGTTTATGGATTTATATCAAAAGCATGAGTTAAAGATATGATCCATGAAATGAAATGTATTGTTTTAAGACATAAGACATAAGCATATGAATGCTAAATGTGCATCGAAGTGAGGTTTACCGCACACGGGAAACTATACTTGGGATTAATCCCATGATTTTCTTGGGGTAATTTCCATGAGGAAAAACAATGAGCATGTGCATTGCATAAGCATGTATAGCATGGTTTTGATGAGTGTGATATTTTTATGCTATGAGTAGTTTTGCTAGACGTATTATTATGCATAAGAGTCTCAATAGAAAAGATCTTATGTATATTTCTATCGGATGGTTCCATGATTTAAATGCCATTGTTTTCCAACTTAAGGTCTATGTGCATGCGAACGCCCTCATGTGTATGTAAGCCTAAGCCACTGAATCAAAAGTATTATAGTGAGAATGTATGTAATTGTTTCCAACAATGGAACTTCTACGTATAAGTCTCAGCTGCATAGTATGCTAAAAATGTTTTCTATTAGTCGGTGTTTGCTATATCAGCTATAGGATTTTTCAAATAAAAGTTTATAAAATTGGAAGCTAATATAGTATTCGCAAGACTACAAAAAGGAAAAGTTGGTTCTCTGTGAAAACTCAGTCAGTTTAATATCACAGAGGTCTCATTATGTTTTATACTAAGATGGTGAACCCATTATTTTACCTATACAGATGTGGCTACCCCCACAACCGTATAGATGAGGTTTCTTGGCTGCAGGTATCTCGAATGTAGAGGATGACCAGTTTGCTTAGAGTATGGAAGCTATGATTGGAGCACATCGCGACAGTCATATGTTGGACTCGTGGATAGTTTGCAATTTGGGTATTTTATTTATGGCTCGTGTCGCCTATGATACTTGTAATGTCGAGCCATCCTTTGTGTTGTAATTATTATTCTTATAAGCTTTAAACAGATAAATGTCAAATGGTTCTTTGTTGTAATTATTTGTGATAGATGTATAAGTTGTGATTTCCGCTATTCAGGTTTATGTCTTCCGCTGCATAGTTAGATATATGTTATATTCTGATTTACCAGATACATATTATGGGGTATGTACCGTATGTTGGCTTTGCAACACATCGTTGTGCCACTGTGAGGGCTCGTTTATGTTTGTATAAAAATAAAAATAATAAAAAATAATAATAATAAATTAAAAAAAAAAAAAAAAAAAAAAAAAAGAGTTGTCGCACTGTAAAAACTCGTATGTGATTGTGGTTAATACCACCATCCCATACTATCGAAATAGTGAGTCAACTATCTCCAATAACATAATGAAATACTGAATCATTTAAAAGTACACTACACAATATTATGATGACAGTTATATGTATGCATAATCTCCTATACTCATTTTTGCCTCAGGAATTAAACTCTTAGTCTTTGCCTTAGGACATTAACCTGCAGTCTTATTCTTACTTATTGCCTCAGGACTTAAGCCGATGGTCTTAATCCTGATTAGTGCTAGAGGACTCTGACCTTGGTCTTATCATTATTGGTGATTACTGATCAGTGTTCGGGGATTCTAACCACCTTTGGTCTTATTTGAACCTATAATTTGAATCAGCACTGCCTTGGGACTCCAACCGTCGGCCTTTTGCCATGGGGCATTAACCTTCGGTCTTCAACGATTGATTGATGCATTAGGACTATAACCCGTAGTCTTTGATCCATTAGTGCCTTAGGACGTCAACCCTTGGTCTTTTTATTAACAAGTTCATATCTTCTCACAGTAAATATGCAATGACAGATCATATCACATACCATTTAAGATCACAACATTATAATAACCAATATCACCGTATAATCTAACAAACTAATATCACCATATGCAAAACTCCAAACAACACATGTGAAATGCCAAACAACTCGTATACAATTAAATAAAACATAAATTACAATATCATCAAAGACCACCACGTACCATCCCCAGTGAGTAAGAAATACTCACAGTTATTTCTTTACTTCAGAAAAGTGTTCACACAAATATTAACTGCAATATAATTTAATACCAATAATAGTGAATTAGTACAATCCACTAATAAACTCATATTAACACTATTTTCATTTTTATCCTTTAAACTTTAACATAACAGCATATAAAATGGTTTAATTATAATGCCGCATATTTCATGTGGGCATTATAACAACATTTATTATTAAATGACCAAAATACCATTTTACATTAAAATAGTTATTTACATATTATTAACATAATATCCTTTATAAAAATAGACATAATAGTTCCATTAATATAATATTTAAAGCGGGTACTGTTTCAGTTATTTTAACTGAAACAGTGAGATACCAAAATAGTTTTAAACCACATATGGCTTATTTTTATATCAAATGAACTTAATAACATCATTAATATAATTAATTAATTTTATATTCTAAAAACAAGTGAATAGGATATTAACATAAAATAACCTTACTTTAATCTTTATAAAATCTGATAGAATAACGACAGTATTAACAATGCCTAAAATACTTTTAAAATATTTGGGCGGCGCAACGGCGTTTTATAAAATAGTGACTTATTACATGGTCATCACAACGACGTGTTTTATAAATTATTTGCCCCACTTGAAAAAGCTTTGTTTAAAACACAACTTAAAATATTAGATGATTTTAATAAAACATTAAAAACATTAAAACAAGTAACTTACCTCAAAATATCACAAACCTAGTTTGGTGATATTGTTAGATAAACTCCAAGCACACCTATAGAGAGACTCGGCCATGAGAGAAGGAGAGATAGGACAACTATTTCTTCTCTTCTATTAATGCACCCATGAGAGAGAACAAAAACAGAGAGTTAGTTTTCAAAAAACTGGAAAGGATCCTGTGCTTTTATCTTTTTCTTATTTTCTTTTCTTTCCTTTCTTTCTTTTTCTTTCTTCTTCTTTTTTCTGTTTTCCCAAGAGAGTGAGAGACAGAGGGAGACTAGAGAGGATCCTTCTTCCTTACCTTCTTATTGTTTTCCTTTTCTGTTTGATGCACCAAACAACCCAGAAGCACGAGAGCATCAAAGAAAGACAAAAGAAGTTAGAGAGACTTTTGTTCTACCTTCTACTTCTACTTTGATGCATCCAGAAAGAACAAAGAAAGAAAGAGACTTACCGATTGAAGCAGCACCAGAGGAGGAAGAGAAGAGGAGAGCTTCTCTAGATTTTGTATGGTGCAACCAAATTGAGAGAAGAGAGAGAAAGAGAGAACCTAGAGAGATAAATTGAGAGAATTTTGAGAGAGAGGTGCGTGAGATTTGTGAAGAGTGATGGGTTCTGTTATATAGGTTTTTGGATGGCCTAGATCACTCTAAAGTGATCGTATCCAATAGTTGGGTGGTTTAGAATCGAATATTTTGATAAAATATCAAAATACAGGTGTTCGGGCGATGTTACTGCACTATGCTGAAGAAGGTCAATCGATCGACTTATTATGTTGATTGATCAACATCGATCTTATAGGGATTCCTTCCCTTACAAACATATATATTCAATTTTTAATAATTTAATATATATGTATATATATATATATATATATATATATATATATATATATATATATATATATATATATATATATATATATATATAATTGATGAATATTTATTTAATAAATATACATATTTATTTTATTTATGTTTCTAGGTCTTAAATTCTATTTTAAGATATAATATCTTATATCTTAAAATATGGGGCGCTACAGTTAGGAAGAAGGCACACGAGATCATTTATAAAAAGTTGTGTGAACAATATTATCGTTTATAGGATTGTTGTGCAACAATTATAAGCACCAATGTTGTAAGTTTTGTCCTTTTGATGGTTGAGAGACTTAGGCTCGAAGTGCCTTGTAGATTCCAAAGGATATACATATCCTTGGCAGCCATGAAAAATGGCTTCAAAGATGAGTGTAGACCTGTGATAGGAATTGATGCTTGCTTCTTGAATGGGTTTTGCAAGGGGTAGCTATTGGAAGGGATGCCAATAATAACATGCACCCAATATTTATGGTGGTGGTAGAGGCAGAGATCAAGGATAGCTGGACATGGTTTCTTGAGGCATTATTAATGGCAAATCTTGGCCCTAAGTTGTCCACATGGGTAGACTTTTATTTCAGATAGACAAAACGCAAGTATCTCCCCATTGTTTTTGTGTATGTTGGACATGTCTTTTAGATGATTTGTTAGGTTAATGCAATGTCATTAATTATGTATTTGTTTTTCATGTGTCCAAGGCCCCGTACCAAGCCTCTAGCAAGTGTGTCCTACTGCTGAGCATTGTATATGTGTGTGACACTTGTATGCCAATTTTTAAAATGATGGTAACCAAGGGATGTTACTAAAGAACCTGTTGTGGACAACTGCCGCATCTCTAAGTAAGAGTGACTTCTATGCTGCAATGGATTAACTTAAGGGCGTTAGTAAGAAGGCATATGAGTATCTTAAAAAATTTGACCCTAGCACTTGGTTTAGGGGATGGTTCAACACACATGCAAAGTGTGACCTCCTATACAACAATTTGGCTGAATGTTTCAATGCTATGATCATTAAGTTCCGGGATAAGATCATCTTGACAATGTTAGAAGGAATTAAGACAAATTTAATGATAATGTATCAGAGGAAAAGAGAGATTATAAAGGCAATGGAGGGGAACTGTGGGCCAAAAACTATGGAGAAGTTGGAGGTAGAAGAAGATGAAGCCAGCCATTGCTGGTGTACATATGGATGTAATTGGTCTAGCATTTGGATGTAATTGGTTTTAAGCATTGTATGTATTTGTGCAGCATATGGAATATGTATTTTGGGAAATACAACAAACTATGACTTGGCAAACTATATTGCAACTTATATTTTCGGTCCAGCGTTTACAGCTTTGTGCAACTTATGGTTTTAGACCATACGCATCCATCGTTCTACCAACTTGGTTGTTGCCTAAACAACAATTGGCATAAGCTTGAAGAGCAATTACAGGAATTATTTTTTAACATCAATAACAACATTACAAAATGCTTCCAAGAGTTGGAGTATTATAAAGTTTTATTAAAATAAACAATTACAAGTTTGCATAAATAACAATTGGCATAAGCTTAAAGAGCAATTATAGAAATTGTTTTGTAACATCAATAACAACATTACAAATGCTTCCAAGAGTTTGAGCATTACAAAATGCAACCAAGTCTCAAGAGTATTACAAAATGGTTACAAGAGTAAGAGTATTATAAAATTTGTCTAAAAGTCAAAGCATTACAAAGTCTTACAAAATCACACTTTCATACGGTCATTTTCACATTCTCACATTTTGTAAATAGTCAAGGCAACATGATCCTCGATGTATTGAACTCTTTGTAAGACGAATGATATACCAGCAACAACAAAAATAAAACCCATGAATAAATTAATGCAAATTGGTACTTCCTCTTCACTAACCAAAACTTCTTCCTCTGTCTTCCTAGTTTCGACATGTATTTCTCAGCTTCATTCTTGCATTTCTCAACTTCATTCTTGTATTTCTCAACTTCATTCAAGATGTTAGTTCAAGTCAGTTTCGGTTCAGCCTTCAAACTCTAGTGCCACTGCCTCAACCTAGACAACACTCTTTGACAGTACATACAGATTTCAAGATCACACTATTTAAAATAATCACATTTCACGTCTTGGTGCTGCATAATCGGAAATAAAATCAACCACTTCTGTCCAATCAAAGATAGAACCCTAAAGAAAAAAAAAAAATAGGTTAAATTACTAAATACTTCTTAACTTGTAATTTACACAAGAATAAAACCTCCTACCAAAATGATTTAGGATAAAGGATGTCCAAGACGAAGTTTTTTCATTCGACATTTGCACAGTGGATTGTTATATCTTAACTCGCTTGATTCACTATTTAAAATAATCACATTTCACGTCTTGGTGCTGCATAATCGGAAATAAAATCAACCACTTCTGTCCAATCAAAGATAGAACCCTAAAGAAAAAAAAAAAATAGGTTAAATTACTAAATACTTCTTAACTTGTAATTTACACAAGAATAAAACCTCCTACCAAAATGATTTAGGATAAAGGATGTCCAAGACGAAGTTTTTTCATTCGACATTTGCACAGTGGATTGTTATATCTTAACTCGCTTGATTCACTGTCGAAGATATCCATCTTTCACCACCGTCGCCGTGATTGTTCACCAAGAGAAGAGGAAGAACAGCTTTGGGAATCAGTGGTCGTGACCCATGATAGAAGAGGAAGAATCCACCTTTCACTAGCTTTGGGAATGGACGAAAACTTGGCGTTCCTTAAGTGATATCACACATGAATGAGAGGGGCATAACAGTTAGTTTAGGAGAAATATAGCACATGTACGTGTCGCACGTGAGGGGGGTCTTCGTTAGGATTTAACAGAAAATCATAACGAATGACTGAGATTGAAACTTTCTGAAAAATAGATACCCTAAATTGAGACGTTTTAAAGTTTGTGTACATTTTTTCAAAAATGATGAAAGTTCAAGAGTTATAACTGAAATTTTTCCAAAAAAGAAAATTGAAAAAAGAATTAATTGTCTTGGTTTTTTATTTTTGTTATTTTTTTTTTAAAAAAAAAAAATCTTAAAAATCGGTTATTTCATTTGTATACACTCCACCTATCACATTATACCACGTTTTTTCTATAAAAATGTGTAATTTGTATTATAAATTGATCAAGTTGAACAAAAGCAAGATGTAACACTTAAAACAATTTTTTATGGTGGACAATGGACATAGTTAGGGAAGGAACCAGAATTTATATTTTATCACAAATTCTATGCATTCGAACTAACAAGCAGTTAAAAGGTGCCTATAAACTATTAAAAATAAAAAAATAAAAAAACCCAGCCGGTGTCATCATAGTATTAGATCAAGTTATACTTGTGTAAATGGCAAAAACATTTAAATCACAATTTTATTTTATTTTTTTTACAGTAATCGCCGTGATCTCTAACAGAAAGATTGAGGAGAGGGCGAGAGGCGGAGACTGGAGACCGGAGAGATAGCGTGAGTAACAAGGAGGTGAGCACAAAGAAAGGATCCCGTCATGTTGATTAGAAAGAGAAAGCGCGGAACAGACTGAAGGCAGACCATAAATGATGATGATTATGGTGATGATGAGCCGTTGAGCCTTCCCTGGTGTTTCCGGTTTCACCTCATTATCTTTTCAGTGCCATTAATTTGAAGCTATTTATTGTGGGATTCAAATCCTCATATCTAAGCTGTTGAATGTCGTGTAATCCCACAATAATATATATATATATATATATATATATATATATATACACACACACACACTAACTAATTCTATCATCAATTATGAGTTAAAAAATAAAATAAAAAAATTAAATTAAATTAAATTAAATTAAAAGTTATTTAAGACTACACATCAAGATTATATAATAGTTGTAAAATAAATTAGGAATACTTTCTATCCGGATGAACGATAAACTCCTCATTTTACAACAACTAATTATGAGTGAAAAAAACAAATTAAGAATTAGTTGAAACTTACACATCAACATTATATAATAGTTGTAAGATAACTTATGAATATATTCTATCTGGATAGGCTGTAAACCCCTCATTTTACAACAACTAATTATAAATGGACAAATCATCAAAAACTGCAAAATATTATAAACATGAAAACACTCAATCCTTTGAAACAAATTAAATTCACCTGGTTTGTTTTGCCCATTAAATACCCAAACCACACTCAACGAAAACCATGGAGCCACCTACACCTACCTCCTCCTCCGCCAAATGTGGCAATTGAAATCTGCCGAAGGCTATCGCACCGTCCCGCCAATCTAAGTGTGATTTACTTCGAATTTCTTCTTCCTATTGCCTTTCGTCCCACTACAAGTAAACTCATTTTCAATCTCCCTCTACGACTCATTTGGTAGATGAGGACCTACCCTTCTCTATTTTCTTCCAGCTGATATCTGAGTTTCAATTTATCACATTTTTCATTGTATTTTTTTTTTTTTAAACACTGCGATGCTGAAAAAATTGTTGACTCAGCAAGCTCATAGCAGGCAGAGAATTCAGGTAAAGATACTTAACCCAATCAGCAACCAACCAAGAAAGAGAACAAGAAGGTTTCACAAATGGAAGAAAATTCTGAACCAACTTCGTGTCCAGATTTACCACTGATACCCATTTCGCGAATTCTGAAAGACATGCCTCATTGTCCTTAATGGCTAGGTGGGTTCGAGCATTTGAAGAAGCAGTCGAAGAAATCCGTTCTCTGATGACAAAGAGACTCTGGGTTGAAGCCATCGAGGTTTGGAAGACTTCTGTCCATTGGTTTTGTTTTTTGGTATACAATCCGATGTTTTCATGTCTAATGTTTAGTTTGTATGTACAGCTCATTCGTATCAAATGGGTTCTCTAGAAATATAGTAGTACTCTTTTCTTTTCTTTTAATAGGCAAGATAATGTGATTGTTGGAGTGAATTTTAAGGTAACTGTTTTGGTGGTTGAATCAGCCAAAGGATAGTTGACTCACCCACAAGGTGTGACCTGAACCACCCCAATTGTTTGGAGTGGTTTGATGACTCTTAGGTTCGATCGGAGGATGCGGCCGAATCACCCTCAAGTGCTTGTAGATAATTCAATCATCCCCAAATTTTGCACGAGAAAATGGTTTAGCCACCACCCAATTTGACTGGAGGGGGTAGCTAAACCATCCCGAAGTGCTAGAGGATGGTTCAACTACCCCAAATTCAATCGTAGGTGGTGGGCAAACCACTCTAATGAGTGATTTAGGTATTCTCAAACACTTGTTGGTGGCCAAATCATCTCAACAATCCTTCCAAAAATCACACAAATAATTTTTTTTTATAAAAAAGAAAATAAATAAATAATTCCTGAAATGTGTTTTAAAGAGAGCCGGCGGTGTTGTACCAATTTTGCAGAAACACATAAATAAATGGTGTAGCATCGAATAAGTAAAATAATTAATATTAAAATGATGATGACGTGGGTGTGTGGTGTAGTGTATCCCTTCGAGGTGGGCTGTCTAATGCACAGGCTTTATGAGGAGGCACAAATCTTGTAAGATACGTAACCTAGAAAACGTCTGACATACTTTTCATACACTCTTTTCTCATTTAATATTCCCACGTCCTCACTTTCCATCATAATTAGTAATTACCAACCTCCACAGGAAAAAAATAATAATAATAAGAAGAAGAAAACATGTACATCAAATATCCTATATTTATTAGGTTTTTTTTAATAAAAAAAATATATATTTGTTATGTTTGATTTGTTAAGCTTTTGCTCGGAGAAAAAAATAAAATAAAATAAATTGTTAAGCTTTTTTTTAAGAGGAATTACTACTATACTTTGATCTCATTGTCCATTAATCTTTTATCAACAATTCCATCATAATTACTAGAGAAATGATATTTTGTCACTTAAAGACATAATTATTATTATTTTTTTATTTTTTAAAATAAAAAATACAAAAACAGACCCCCAACTTATTTACATGATTTTGTGATTTTTTGTTTAATAATAAAAAAATTAATAATTGTGTCATATGGTGACAATATATGATCATATCTATAATTACAATTTTTTTTTTTAAGGAATCATGTAATATTATTAAGATTAAGATGAAATGAGTTCAAAATTTATAAGTCCCGACAAGACTCATATCTCTAATTACTATCCTCAAGAGAAAAGACAATATATGTATAGATCAATTTTCCTAGATATATTTGGTTTGTTTTTTTTTTTTCCTAAGCAGTTTTATTAGGTTTAAAAAAAAAAAAAAAAAAAGATTTGTAAAGCTTGTAGTATATTAAAAAGAATGCTATATATTACACTTTCATTTTACTCTCATCTTATCGTCCATCAACTCTTGATTAATTTTTTATTAAAAAAAATAAAAATTTTAAAATGACATTATCATATCAACCCAATAAAATTTTGTAAATTGAAGATGTAGTATATAACTTTCATCTTAGATTAATAATAAATCGCTTTGCCTGTCTTTTTCTCACATTGTTTTTTCTATTCAATTAATTTTTTTTAAAGAATAATTTTATATAATAGACACCTCCACATCAAGCAGTAAGATAGAGGTGGTATGCATGCTACCCTATTATTAAAGTTTTTTTTTTTTTTTTTTGTAATTTCGTGGTAAATAACTTCAAAATTACGTAGTTTTATGAATAATATGATTGCATGCTTTTTTGTAATTGTTTAATAATCATACGAGAAGTAAAATTGAAAATAAAAAAATAATATATAGTGAAAGGATATTAAAACTAGTCACATAATTTAAAATTTTATTACTGAAATTTTTGTTCCTTGTTTCCACCCCAACACCCCCCCGGCCCCCCGCCCTTCCCTTTTCCATGTGATTTGTTCAGTAATTGACTAACTAATTGGTTGGCCCTTATTCGAGAAATACCGTTTATACAATTTTTTTTAGATATCTTTTTCACACTTTTTGTCTGAATACTTGATATTAGATTAAAATTAACATTAATGATATAAATAATATACACACAAAAAAAAAATGCAAACAATTAAAAAGAAAAAGAAACTGCAAATTACTCTGCAATCCAACCAACGGATTGAAGTCATATATATTATTTACGAATTAAATCAAGGATTGAAAATGAAGTCCCCACACTTGCACTTCCAGCACATGGGCTTGTAGTTGGAGATGCCATCCCCTCTGGAGTACGCAATTGCCGCAGAGAAATGGCTTCTCCTCTCGATTTTCGCTTGCGCCGCAACGGGGACCTGAACTGCCTCGCAGTGCCCGCATGAGCCGCACCTTCTCTCGCACCTTGGTGGCCTTGATCCTATCTGGGTTCTCACCATCCGCCCCACTTTCTTCTCTTCTATCCCTTTCTGTACACAATGCAAACATTTCCAATTACTTCACTTCATCGTTTTTTTTTTGGGTCGGGTACGTAAAGCTGGAACTTTCGCCGGCGAACTAAACCCAAGAAATTGTTTGCAATACACATAAAGGAATTCAATGTTAAGTAAAGAAAAAGAAGAGTATGGGGTTATTGTTACTTACTTGGACAGCCTCAACTAACTTGGGAATGGCTCTACCTGCAATACGGAAGAAAGTGAGCAGAGTCCGATTCAAAAAAAGAAAACGAAAAAGAAAAATCTTGGAATAGTATTACCTTCAGCCATGAATCTCGCTTGGTTTAAGCTTGAAACCAAAAGAACAGAGAGCAAAGAAATGAGTAGGTGTCTATTTCTGTGATGGAAAATGCAATTTTCAGAGCTGCCCATTTTCTCAGAGAGAGAGAGAGAGAGAGAGAGAGGGAGTAGTAATTCTTTAGGGTGCAAAAACTGGAGAGGAGAACAATGTGGGAGGGGGATAGTAAATTAGAGAGACAGAGGGGGTGAAGGAGTGAAGGGTGGCAGTATAGAAAGAAAAGAAACTGAAATTCTGAAAAACAGAAGTGTCCAAAAGATGGGTTTCAGAGATTGAATGCCACCTCCATAATGCAATACGAGCAGGCCCTTTTTAGCTCGACGTGGAAGGCAAAAAAGAGTACTACAAATATACAATAAGGTTGAAAGAGATGGGGGAGGGAGGACCCCAACAGAAAACGGAAGGACCTCAACCTCGTTTCATGAGCCACCCAAAAAAAACCCAACTGTACCATAATGTCTAAATAACTGTAAGCAGCAGAAAAAGCAGAGCACAGTAACAAGAAACATAAACAGCAACGAGAAAAACAACACATATACCAAATTGATAGAGTTTTACCGATAAAAGGGCATACAGTATAAATCACAAGGGTGGGTTGGAGATTCGGGCATCTCCATTTTCACACGGCAAAGAGAAGAGTATGAATTGAAATATTTCCCACAAAGATACGATATGTTTAGGGAGCGTATCTAGAGAATAGACTTATGAAACTGTGTATGTTAGTTGAGAAGCAATTGTCTTTCTCAAGGAATATGGTGGTGTCCGAGCCATTTCACCTGCCAATTCACCATGCTGGCGGCGACTCGGACCACTGGGAGTACTGCATTTCATTTATACCTCCTCTTTTTGCTGTGATTATAGCATTCAAAATATCTCTTTTTATAATTTTTTTTAAATTTAACTTCAAAATTATTTATTTATTTAGTCACTTTTTAAAATTATTAAAAGGGTGTTTGGTGCTGCGATTTCACATATTTAGTTAGTCACTTTTTAAAATTATTAAAATGTATAGTTAGAAATTTCTATAATTATTCATCAGGGCATCACTGCATCATGCATCAATTGCCTACCTACTACGATTCTATGACAGGCAAAATAACATCATATGATACAAAAAACAGTACTAGCCTTGAAAAAGGATCCCATAAGTTTGAGCAAGTGGGAAAAAAAGAATAATAAGAACCCTAATATATTAATTTTTAAAACAAGTAAAAAATATTTTATAATTATCTTGAGCATCCAGAAGCATAATAGGCTAATGTTGGAATACTAATAATTTAACAATAAGAATACCACCATATAACTATCCTAAGAAATTAATTCCACTTGGTCATACCATAACCAATAATTTTAACTTTTTAAAAACTTTAGAAATTTTTACAAATATCATTAGAATTCAACGTGAATGTCGATTTGGTCCGTGAAATTTAATTTAGGGTTAAATATGTTTTTGCCCCCTAAGGTTTAAAGACTTTATTTTTTGTTCCCTGTGGTTCATTTCGTATTGTAGAAGATACATCGTTTATGATTAAAAACAGAGATAGTACCTCCGTCCAAAAATTGACAGAAGTCCACATCAACATCTTTAAAAAACTAACATGTGTCCCACGCCTAACTAATTTTATTTTTTAAAAAAAAAAAAAGAAAAAAGAAAAAGAAAAAGAGGGGTAGCTCAAGCCAAAAGGTTTTTTTTTTAATTTTTTTTTTAAGCTTTTAATTTTTTTTATGTTTTTTTTTATTTTTAGTTTTTGATACATCTTGATCATAGAAGTGGAAATTTCTGATTGATATGTTGGTGTGGTTGAAATAAGCTGAATTGGACCATATAAGTTGTTATTCTATAAAATATTGTCAATTGAATAATGTTGGGAATAATTCCAGTCAGACTAAGCTTTGGATCAGTGCCAACCCAAGAGGGAAAAACAACAAAACTCCCAAGAAAGTCTCATCCTGAGAGGCAGATACTAAGCAACCAAGATAACAGGACTCCTAGGATAGTCCAATCTCGGGAGATAGATATAAGACAGTTATTCTCGAGAATAAGGGGCATGAGGTATAGTCAGATTGGGTCCCGCAAATGTAGACATCTCAGGACTAAGACTCAGTTATCAAGCCAGCCAAGGCCTGGGACAAGCCTGTCTCGAGAACTCAGTTAAGGCCAGGGACAAGCATGTCCTGGAAATTCAGATATTAACTGAGGCCCCGAAAATACGAATGAGAATCCCATGAATTATGATGGACTTTACGGGCATGATTTCTTGAGATAGTGCCTAGTCCTAGAAAATCCGGGATTGAGCCTAATCACAAATTTGTGTGGCAAAATCCTGAAATCTTAGCAACAAGGGCGCAGATCTTGCCTATAAATAGGCCCCAACTTCAGGTATAAACTCAGACTGATTTTTTGGAGAATTAACAAATTTTCTTTAGTAGGAACTAACTAAAGCATCGGAGAAGACCCCCAGAAAGGTCTCATAGGTTTGCTCATTTTGCAGAATTCTTGGGGAAAGCCCAAAGAATCTAGAAGGAAGAGCCGTGTTCACGCCATACCGAAAATTGTACCAACAATTTGGTGCCGTCCATGGGAACGATATTCGTTCACATAAAAAATAAAAAATCCGCAATGGTGATGAACAAACGTTCTAGAAGCCAAGCCAACTGGCAAAGGAGATCGGAGCAGGAGCAAATCCTGCAGCCCAACCCAAATCCAAGGATTTAGAATAACCCATAGCCTCCACTGTACCCTCCTCCGGGCGGTGGAGATCAGGATCGCATAGCAGCGATGGAAGCTCACATTGAAGCCTTAACGCGACAAAATGCAGAGTTGGTGCTTTCAAATATGGAACAGGCCCATCCCAAGGAGAACTGAGATGGACACGAGGAAGAAAGGCGTAACAACCATATTAATGGCCCAGGTTATCGAGAAGAGGATCGTCGGGAGGTTAACCATCAAGAAGAGAATTTCCAAGGAGTAGATGCTTGGGAATTAAGAAACAGAAGGCCTAACCGTCACAAAGACCAAAGGGAGGATGCAGGAGACCTGAGCAGAATAATAGCCGAGTTGGATAGAAGATGCACGCATATGGAGATGGAAAGGAAGGACAAGAGTAAGTCCCTAGCGGTGGGCAGGCTCTTGTTGGGCACAAACTCGCCCTTTACTAGACAGGTAGTAGATTTTCGACTACCCGATAAGTTCAAGGTCCCACAGATCATGAGTTACACTGGAGACGGGGATTCTCTTGATCATGTGGAGAATTTCTGAGCCCACCTAGACCTTCACGGAATATCTGATGAAGAAGCATGCCGGGCCTTCCCTTTGACTCTCTCAGGGAATGCTCGAGACTGGTTTAGGAGACTGGCCGCCAACTCTATTAACAACTTTAATGAGTTGATTAAGATGTTCCTTACGGAATTCCTGGCTTTTAGGACAAGAAAGAAGCCATCTGGGTATTCGTTAAGACTACACCAGCATAGCAACAAAACTCTTAAGGAGTTTATGCCTTGGTTCAACCGAGAGAAGATGGCGATTGAAGACCCAACTGAGGACATGGTTTATGCCGCCCTTTATCAGGGCATTTCACCTAAGGAGCTTTGATGAAGAAGTTGGCTCAGAAGCAACCGAGCACCCTGCAAGGCCTGATGGATAAAGTAGAAGAATACATCCATCAGGAAGAGACACTGAAGGCAATGGCCAGTTCAAGGCCATCCCAAGATAGGTCCCCAAATAGAAAAAGATGAGAATTCAGGAAGGATGAAAGGGAAGATCAGAGGTGAGTAAGAAAGTTCACAGATTACAACTTTACACCTCTGAATGCCGAGATATCAGAAGTCCTTATGGAAATCAAGAGAGATTCGGAGTTTTGCTAGCCACCAAAGATACCAGGCAACCCTCCATAAAAGAATGAGGGCAAGTATTGCGATTTCCATAAGTAGAGAGGCCATTACACCGAGGGGTGCATAACCCTGAGGTTGTAAATTGAAGAGCTCATAAAGAGCGACAAGCTAGTCCGAGTCTTAGGAGAGCAAAGGTATCAGCTCGGAAACAATGGGCCTCGAAATCACCGAATTATCAGCCTCGGGGCCAGCAGCCACAAGATTGTTATCCCCAAGACTGCCAGTGAGAAGAGAGGGATCGAGAGAACGATACCCGACAAGATGAAGAAATAAGGGATGACCCGAGAAGCAGAAGCCTGCGGCGCAGAGAGCCGAGGCAACAGGAGATTCTAGCCGAAATCAGGTATAGAGGACCTTCGAGAGTCCCAAGCAAAGAATTGTTTATTTGTAGTTATGCTTTAAAGAACAAGGTTATTATTTTAGTTATAATAAAGATAAGAAAGCTCCCCAGATTTTGGGAATAAGCATTTTTCAGAATAAAAGAACAGAACGGACTTAAGCATTGGATTATTCTCGGTCTAGAGACCGAGAACCTGTTGATGTCACTTTTGGTACAGGAAAGGAACAGGTTTTCAGGATAAGGCAAGCATGGGGGGTCAGATTAAATACCTAGCAGAAATCAAGTCTCCTAGTTAGTCCTATACCGACAGTAAGAAGAAAGAGTCTCTCGATTAGTCCTATACCGGGAGCAACAAGAAAGAGTTTACCGGTTAGTCCTATACCTGGAGCAAGAAGAAAGAGTATCCTTGTTAGTCCTATACCGGGAGTAAGAAGAAAGAGTATCCCGGTTAATCCTATACCGGGAGCAAGAAGACAAGTCTTTCAGTTAGTCCTACACCGAAATCCAGGGAGAAAACCATGCAGAGAAAACAAGGCAAAAGCAAGTCTCTCGGTTAGTCCTACACCGAGAGCCAGAGAGAAAACCCTACAGAGAAAACAAGACAAGTCTCTCGGTTAGTCCTACACCGAGAGTCAGGGAGAAAACCCTGCAGAGAAAACATGGCAGAGGCAAGTCTCTTGGTTAGTCCTACACTGAGAGCCAAGGAGAAAACTCTGCAGAGAAAACAAGGCAGAAGCAAGTCTCGTTTAGTCCTACACCAAGGGCCAGGGAGAAAACCTTGCAGAGAAAACAAAGTAGAAGGAAGTCTCTCGGTTAGTCTTACACCGAGAGCCAGGGAGAAAACCCTGCAGAAAAAACAAGAAGGAATGGGGGGTCGGAGTTAACCCTCAGGCTTTGCAGGTTTCCAAAAAGTAAGACTCCCGGGTAGTCCTGTCCCGAGAGGGGTTTGAACTGTTTAATTAAATGGGTTAGGTTAGGGTTGACCTATATAGTCTTATACCCATGTCTTGACACGACCCAAACTCGATACGCAAATACGAATTGCCGCCACCCCTAGTATATATCATGTAATTCTGGTACTATTCTGATAGGTAATTATGCTATGTATAAGGTTATTAGAATAGGTACCATAAAAGTCAAACGTCTGATGGGGTGGTTACTAATGTTGGATATATTCCCGACCAAAAAAATAATTTGATATTTTGTCTTTGATTACTGAATTTATTTGTGATCGTCTCCGCCTTTGGGTGTACTTCACATTGAGAGAACGATGTAAATAATGGTGACTTGTATGAGATTATTTTGTATTATTAAACATACTTGTAGCCTATCACATAATAGGGACTTAAGGAATGATGGAAGGGAATATATATATATATATATATATATATATATATATATATATATAAAGGCAGAAAAAGAAGAAAAAAGTGGAAAAAAAATTATCAAAGAATAAGTCATTAAAAATGAAGTAAAAGAGCCAAATTCCAAATGAATGAAAAACACGATTGAATTTGAAGCTTTTAGATGCTCCAAACTGATTTTCTTGATTAGGGAGGCTAGCTAAATTGAGTAAGTATGACTCCTGTTATGAACAACCTTATCATGGGTGAGCCGAATGATGTCCCATCGAAACCAAGGCATAGAATTGGAAATGTTGGGGTTTCGTGTTTCTGGATTTTCAAGAGATGCTCTCGAATTAAGAAAAAATATTGGATCTAACTTTCAAAGATGAGGGAAGCCAAAGTCCAAGAGGATTCTCTCCAAGCAACTCTTACTATATGACAACCAAAAAGATATGCTCTAGTGTTTCTAGATGGGAGGAGCAAAGGGGACAGTTTTCATGCATTGTCCATGAATAATGTTAAAAGTCCCCATTGTAGCATTCTTATGTCCCTCCAAAAATGAAGTGACTTTTAAAATCACCATTGGGCTTGTGATTGATCACCATTAAATTTTGATCAAATTATGATTTTAAAAGCCACCTTATTTTTTAAGGGACGCAAAAATGACACATGAGAAACTTGTTAATCTTAAGGTTGTTTATGACTATATATTGACTTCTTTAATTTACAAAACATATGTTGTTGTCCTTGTATTGAAAAGCCTTCAAGTTCATCCATATATACTTTTTGGGAAAATTACATTTAAGCTCCCCAAACAACCAGCTGTTTTGGAAGTAGCCCCCCAAACTACCAACCTTTTGACTTTGGCCCCTTAAATTACCAAAAAGTTTCAAAAAGACATCTTTTGTCGAAATATGCCTATAATACCCATGCCAAGTGTCATTTTTTAATTAAAAATAATAAAAATTTAAAAATTAAATAAAAAAAAAATATGGGGGTAGCATTTTGGCCAATGGGGGTAGCCAGCCTCTAGGGGTGGGCACGGGGCGAGGTGCGGTGGAATTCCACCCTTTTTGCCTCTGCCCCGCAACCCTGCGGGTTAAGAAATTCTCACCCGTGAACCACATAAAACAGGGTGAATCCATGCGGGGCGGGGCGGGGGATCAACGATTCGTATCAAACTTTTCCCATAAACTTCAAAAAATCAGCTTCTCTTTCATTTAGGTGAAGATTGAGAAACTGGTGTAAAAACAAAACATTTCTCAAAGTATGCAGAAAACAGAGAAACCAAATTTCCAACAAAAACCATATACCAAATTTTCATACGCTTTCCTTCCTAAACATTCTCAACCACTCGAGCAACAACCAAATGAACATGAAAAAGGAAGACAAAGAGCATAGAAGAAATAGGAATACACGGAGCAAAACAGAGTGAAACTATGAAAATACCTAATTTTTTCTCCTTAGAACGAAAATGAAGAAAGAAGGGATTGAGGAGGGAAGTACTCCTAGGCTTGGCAATTTTTGACACAACTCGCGAACTTGGCACGAACACGACACGACACAAAAAACAGGGTTTGGGTTTGTTATCAGGTTCAGGTCATAATCGGGTCAACTCGATTATGACCCGTTTATAATCGTGTTTGGCGGGTCAACCTGTGGGTTGTCTCACGAACAGGATTATCACACGGTTCCATTAAAAAAAAAAAAAAAAAAAAAAGTGAATTAGTGAAGACCGGAGAACCTTGGCTGCACGCCTTTTGGCCTTTTTCATCACTTTCAATCTTTTAGTCTTTCTCTCATTTTTGCGTTTAGTGCCCTTCACTTGTTCACCTTCACTGTTCACGTAGCCGGCAACCACGACTCCTCACTGGCTTCAACCTTCACGCGGCGCCCTTCCCGTCTGAGACTTTGAGTCTCTGACCGACCGACACATTACAGGTCCGTTAATCTTTGTTCCTCTGTCTGTACTGTAAACACCCCACAGTTTTATTCTATGTTGATTTTTTGTTGTTAATAGAAGGATAATTTTTACCAACTGTGAAATCATGTGATTTGAAGATGTTGAGAAATTTATTTGATTTCTTGAGACGGTATTTGTTGAGGAATTTATGTCTTGCCTGCTGTCTGAAAATATCCTCTATTGTGCCTGCCACAAACAGTTTTCTCTACAAGCTGATTTACCATAACTTAATCATTACATTTGTATTACAGAAACCACCAAAGTACAATACATATCATCAGAATAAATCGATGTGAATATTTCTGATTCGTTGAATTTAGAATGCGGAAGGTTGACAATTAGTAGTATCAAGTCCTACAATCACATGGCTGCCTGCGTGAGAAGCTCCACACTTTTTTAATTTTTTTTTTTAAAAAAAAATCAGAAATTTTTTTATCATTGAGTTAACTAGCTTCAGATACAGCACTTGATCAGTACAGCTTTGAGAAGTGCTTTAATGTTAGTTTGTTTTGTTGATGTTGAGATTGTAGTAGAATTGTTTGAATCTAAAATTCGTTGGGTGATTTCGATTTACTGTTGAAGGCTGTATTTGGGTTTTGTTGCGGGATTTAGTTTGTATGTGAGTTGCGAGACCGATTCTGCTGTCTACATGTATTTTATTTTTTATTTTTATGTCGGTTTCATTTGTATTGTTTAAGAACACTTGAATACTTGATAATGCTCATACGAATACTTATTCTGACTTATGCCAGCTTGTTAATTATAGTTGAGTAAGTGGAGAATATTAAGAAATAAAGACTAGAGCTTTAATTTTTTAAGGCAAAAATAGGACATGGATCCAACTTCTGCAGACTTTTCGATTTACTGTTGATGAGTGTGGACCATGTGATTAAGTTGTAAAAGAGTTTTCATCAAGTTTATATCTTACTTATAGCCCAACATTATGGTTGCTTACATGATGTAGTTAGTCTCTCATTAATTTCGGTACATCTTCTATTGTCTAGATCACTCGGATACCAACAAAGCTTACCATATATTTTGAGCAGCTCATTTACTGTGTGACTTGTGTCCAATCATCAATCAGGATCAAAAGCAGGTAAGATTTCTTTGTGAGCTAGATTTTATGTACTATCTAATTTGGATTGACAAACTAATTTACTAATAATGATGTGTATAGATGAGTAACGAAGTACTTGGTGATGATATTGTTAGAGACTTTAACGATAATGTGGTTGAATGGACTACAATAAAAGAAAATGAATCTGTTTGTGCGAAGAAAGATAAAAAAGGCCACAAGCGTAGGAGGACTTCAGCCGTTTGGCAACATTTTGATGCCATTCGTGGTACGAAGGGTGAGAAGTTAAAGGCAAAATGCAAATATTGTGGTACTATATACTTGGCCCCAAGTACGTATGTGGAAATTTGAAGAGTTCGAGGAGAAACACTCGTGATGTTGGGCAGATGCTCATATCTAAAAGTCAGGGATCTATGTCTATAACTAGCTCTAAATTTTGTCCCAAAAAATTTAGAGAATTGTTGGTTGCGTCAGTTATTAAGCATGACTTGCCTTTTCAATATGTTGAGTATGATGGCATAAGAGAGATGATAAAATACTTGCATCCTGATGCACTACTTATCTCTAGGATTACTTTTAAGGCTGATTTGAAAATTTTGCATCTGAGGGAGAGCCAAAAGGTTAAATTTATGTTGAATGGTTGTCCTGTGAAGATTTGTTTAACATCTGATTTGTGGACTTCTTTGACTACTGATGGGTATATGTGTCTCACAGCACATTTTATTGACAAAAATTGGGTCTTAAGTAAAAGGGTGTTAAACTTTTCATTCATGCCCCCACCACATAATGGTATATCTTTGTGTGAAAAGACATATAATATGCTACAAGAGTGGGGGAATGAGAGCAAGGTTTTCACTATAACATTGGATAATGCTCTGTTGGTTTATTAAAAAATCAATTGAACAAAAAGAAAGCTCTTCTTTGTGAATGCGAGTTCTTTCACATTCGTTGTTGTACACACATTCTTAATTTGATAATTCAAGATGGTTTGAAAAAGATTGATAGCGCTCTCCAAAAGATTTGTGATAGTGTGAAGTATGTTAGAAGATCACAATTAAGAAAATAAAATTTTCTTCAGGCTGTAAATCAAATGTCATTGGATAGTAATAAGGGGTTAAGACAAGATGTGCCAACCAGATAGAATTATACATATCTTATGCTTGAGACTGCTATTCATTATCGGCTTGCTTTTAGTTATTTAGAGATGATTGATTCAAACTATAAGCATCGGCCTACTCGAGTTGAGTGGAAAAAAACGACTAATATATGTAATTTTTTGGCTTGCTTTTACCAAGCTACATGTGAGTTTTCTAGTACCAAGTATCCCACAGCCAACCTATACTTTCCTGTGATTTTTGACATTTATGTAACCTTGAAGGAAGAAGTTGAGAGCGAAGATGAGTATAAGAGATTAATGGTGACACAAATGCTCTCTAAATTTGAGAAATATTGGTCAGAATTTAGTGTAGTGTTGGCTCTTGCAGCTGTGTTGGATCCTCATTACAAGCTTCAACTTGTAAATTTCTATTATTCAAAGCTTTATGGAGTTAATAATTCTAGAGAGTATAGACATGTTCGCGATAAATTAGTCTCTCTTTTTATTGAATATGGTGGTTCCTCAACTACATCTTCAAGCACCATATCTCTTGATACAAGACGTGTTGATCCCCAAGTACCTCAACCACAAGTCAAGTGGACTTCCACAATGATGAAGGTAAAATTATATATTTATTTTGTGATTTTTGTGCTATTGTTAGTAATTTAGTATATATACTCCTAACTACTTAGTAAATTATGTTTATATTATCTTATTTTAATTGTAGGAATTTTTTAGTTGTGGCGGGGAGGATGTTCAAGCAAATAAGAATCAATTAGAACTTTATTTGGATGAACCTAGGATGATGAATGATACGAAGGGAAATTTTGACATTCTTTCATACTGGAAAGGAAATGAATTTTGTTATCCTGCAGTAGCTGCTGTGGCTCGTGATATTTTGAGTATTCTTATTTCTACTGTTGCTTCATAATCCACTTTTACTATTGGCAATATAGGAGTTTGCTCAAACCTGATATTGTTGAGGCACTAGTATGCACTCGGGATTGGTTATATGAAGAGAAATGTAATATTTGTTATTTGTATATTTATGTGTTTCCTTAACTTAGATTATTTTTTTATTACACTAATTCCTATTATCTTTTGATGTAGAATTGACACAACTGAAGTTGAATGAGCCTGAAAAAGATATTTTGACTTTAAATTTCAATTCCAATGATATTCCAAATACATCAGGAGCAAATTCTACTAAAATTCCTTGACTTTTGGTTGTTGATTATGGGGTTTTTTTTGCCCTTACTAGTTACTAGTTGACTGAAACTGAATTCTGTATGCTAACTTTTGTTAAATTTTGAAAAAATTTAGTTATGTTTAGTTAACTTAAGTTTAATTTGAAAGGAATAGCTTAGCATTTGCCTTTTTATATTTCTCTCAAAATTTTAATATATGTTTTTTGGATTGTGTGGAGCCAGACTAGGCAGTAGGCATTGGAGATGTGATTTGGTTTGTGACATCCAACAATCAAACATTAGCTGATAGGGATTTTCATCACAAACTAGAAAGCAATGTTTGTTATCAGTACAAAGAACAAACATTAATAGCAATTTGCTCCTACTCATGGGGCTACTCACTGAGCACAGTGTGCATATGAATTATGAAGCCCACCCCATCAAATTACATTTTAACCCTTGAGAAAAAAGAATAAACAGGAAAAAAAAAAAACTATGTAAAAATATTGAGATTGTGTACTCAAATACCTTCAGATCCCCCCACATCCATTAATGAATTTTGTGATATGGGGAAGAAAGTATCCATGCAATTGAACTGCTAAAAGTTTAAATGAATAGCTTCCATAGTTCCTTATAACTAATTTACCAGTACCGCATTTGCAGCATTTCCTCACCATCTCTTACATGGCTGAGGAAGATCATCAGTTCATCACCCTTAAATTGATTCAATATAAAGCGTTCCAAATAGCTCCATCCCCTTCACCACACTTCGAATGAACATTCTTGATCTTCTCCACTGACTTGCAGATTCCATTGGATCATGAGACTTAATACAACAATTACCCCAAGCATTCTAAAAACATCGTGTTTATCAGGTCGTGTTCGTGTTACAGGTTTCAACTCGATTTATAATTGGGTCGAGTTCGTGTTGGACCTGTTTGTGTAATCGAGTCAGTCGGATTGACATGAACCCGACCCGCCAACCCGAATTGTCAAGCCTAGGCACTCCGGACTCGGGGGTTTGCAACTAGGGTTTTGATGGAAGAGGGTGAAAGATTGAAGAAAATGGAGAGCGGGGCAAGGGGAGGTTAAAGTGAAGTCTGTGAAGACTCTTGAAGAGGTGTGCGGCGGCAACAACGCTAGGGGGTCTTCACTAAAGAGAAAAGAAGAGAAAATGAAGAGGTGTGCGGCGCTAGGGTTACCGGGTTAGGGTTTTTTAACTCTTTTTTTTCATTTTTTTTTTCTTCTTCCTGCAGGTTGGGGCGGGTCCCCGAGGTTTTTTAAAACCCCAACCAGTAACTTACCTCACCCCTCACGGATTAACCATATTTCAACCCATACCCAAAAAAAAAAAAAAGGCTTGGGCGGGGCGGTGTGGGTCCGTGGGTTTTTGCACAATCCTACTGGCCACTCCCATTTGGCCAATGGGGTGGCCAGTTTGGGGGTGGCCGAACCACCCCAAAGGACCAAAATGGGGGTGGCGTTTGGCCTGGGGGTGGGTTCGGCCACCCCCAAGGGCCAAAATAAGGGAAAAAAAAAAAAGAAAAAAAAAGAAGGTAAGGTTTGGCCAAGCCGCCCCCTTGGTCAAAATGGGGGTGGCTGACCACCCCCATATATATATTATTTTTTAATTAAAAAATGACACGTGGCAGGGGTATTATAGGTGTATTTCGACAAAATGGGTCATTTGAAACTTTTTGGTAGTTTGAGGGGCCAGAGTCTAAGAGTTGGTAGTTTGGGGAGCTAAAATGTAATTTTTCCTTTTTTTTTTTCTTTTAAACTCCCATTTAGACAAAAAAAAAAAAAAAAAAAAAAAAAAAAAAAAAAAAAAAAAAACATTTTTCACACTCATTTGGTATGACTCCAAATTTTAATGGGTTACTAAAGTCATAATAATTCTGAGTGAGTCCTTGGAAACATGAGAATGTCTCATTATAATTAATGCTTGCATAGTGGAACTTTTGGTCACAATGCCCTTGGTCTTAAAAATTAATGAAAAAAGTACACATACCCTCCTTAAACTATCATCAAATTGTTAATGTGCCCCCCAAACTACTAATTGTGTCAATGTACCTCCTAAACTACCAAACAATGTCAATGTACCCCACAATGACAAAACCCTTCATAAAATTATAAAAAATTCTTAAAAACAATAAATTAATAAAAAAAAAACGAAAAATTATTTTTAAAATTTTGTTTTATATAATTTCAGTTTGGGCCACCCCTTGAATTTTCATTTTTCTCATTTTTATTTATTTTTTGTTTTTATTTATTTTTTAAAATCTTAGAAAAAAAAAAAAAAAAGGAATCTTTTTTTTTTTAAGTTTTTTTTTTTTTCGAATTTGTAAGGATATATTTGTCTTATTGAAACTTTTAGGGTTACTTTTGTCTTTTTATTGACTTTAGATGAGATATTGACATTTTTTTGGTAATTTAAGGGGGGACATTAACACAATTAATAGTTTAGAGGTATATTAACAATAGAGTGGTAGTTTGACGGGGTTATATGTACTTTTTCCAAAATTCATTTACAATCTCCTGTCTTTATATCCTTAAGGCAAATTAAATCAGACCCTAGACTTCCTTTTGGTCATATGATTTCAACTCATCATTTAGGGCATCAATTCATTTAGTAGATTTTATTTTTTATTTTTTATTTTTTCCTGACTTGTGGAAGCAGAACCTGGTCCTTCCTTGTCCCTATATCAAAATCAGATTTTTGTATTGTGATTTCATTTTTCCTTTTGAGACCTCCTTAAGACTATTCCCTGTGGCTCTTCTACAATGGGTCCATTAGCGATAACCTCATTATGGAGTGCTTAATTGTTAATTTATTACTTTTGTCAAATTGTTGTACAACTGAAAGAAGAAGAACTTCATCAGTTCTTTCTGGGAACGGACAAATGGCTATATATCCCTAGCACTTCCAAGAACGAGCCCAAGCAGTGCAAGAACGCGAGGATTTAGCAAATAGCAAGGTTCTCCGACCGACCACAAGAAGCTCGCGACTCTAATAAATGAATAAATAAATAAAGAGAAAATTGGAAGAAATAGGGAGGGGATGCCACCATTATGTGTTCCTAACGGGATGTTTTTAGTTGCGCAATCAAAAGTGTGCATAGATCCCACCAATGTGTCTTGATTGTGTAAAAGTTGTACACTTTTGACTGTGAAAAATCATTTCCGTTCCTAGTTATACATGCCAGACCTTTATGCGACGGCAATCTACTAAGACAGCAGCAAACTACTGTACCAGAAACACATATTTATACAACAGAATTCCTCATGTCTCTCTTACAGATATGTTATACATACAAAGCATTATACCAAAAATTTCCTGCCTTGGACTGTCCAACCCTTGGGGATTTTGAACTTCCAAGCCATACCCAGCTCATCTGGCATGTCTATATCCTTTTCCCCCTTCCACCAGATGGGACACCATTATAAGAGAAAATTGTCAATCATGTGTTGGACCACGTCAGCCCCCTCAGAATTGATACAGTAGTTTTTCACCTGAACAAAAACGATGAAAATCATGAACTAGCTCCTAAAAGGAAACTACCCAGATGGAATCTGTTGGCTATTTATGCTCCATTTGTTTCGGCGTAAAATGATTTTTGGAAAATGATTTCGGTATTTTCCGGTATTTAGTAGGGGCGAAAATAATAATCAACCGGAAAATGATTTCTGTTTAAAAAAAAATGCTTAGTAAATTTCGAAAAATTATTTACGCTTTTTAAAAGCGTAAATCGTTTTCTAAAGACGTCAGACGCAGTCGATCTATTTTAAACGGCACAGTCGACCTTCACGTTCAAGCAGCCGACCACCATCGAAATATTGCCGGTATCGGAATCCGACGACCCAGTTAATGTCGCCGGAATCTAGAGACGAAATCCGGCCACCTTCGCCGGAATCCGGTCAGCCAGATTCCGGCGACCAATCTGACCGAAATCCGGCCATCTGACCGGATCTGGCCAGAAAGGCCGGATTTCGGTCATCTAGCCGGATCTGGCCAGAGAGCCAGATTCCGGCCGGTAGGCCGGATCTGGCCAGATCCGGCCACTTTCGCCGGAATCCGGCTATCCCAGATTTCGACGAAACTGTTCGGATTCCCGCCTTTATCTCGAATTCTGGCTATATTAGCCGGAATCAGGTAAAAATGGTCAGAATTTTGTCGGTCAGTGACCGAATCTCGTCATCGATGATTTTTATATTATTTTATATTAATATTTATATGTTTTGAATAAAAATTAATTTTTATAGGTTAATATGATTGAATAAAAATATGAAAAATATTTGTGATTTTCTGTACGCGCCAAACACCGAAAGATGTTTTCGGTGAAAAATATTTTCTAGAAAAATGACTTCCCTGAAATTATTTTACGACGGAAATCATTTTACGTCGAAACAAACGGAGCATTAAGCCCTAAACTATGATTCACATTCCAATTTCACAGCTGAGATATTTAACTTAATCCTAGAAATTTAAATAGTTACCCCTATCATGTCTTACCAAATTTAACCAATCGATAATTCAATGAAAATTGGAATCCGACACATAGTTCAGTGACCAAAATCATATTTTGAGCTTTTTCATTTGGATTGGTAAGTTATGCACACAATAGGTCAGCTTTTACCCTGTTCTTATAGAGGAGGATAATACCATTTGAGCTACAGCTCATTGGCACTCAGCTTGCAATGTGAAGATAATAATAAAAAAAGAAAATAAATGACATCGTAATGGTGGAATCAACTGAGTCATGATCTGTTAGCATAAAAAGAAACTTGTGTTCTGTAGGATGACTTTCAGGACAAGGCAAAAACCCACCTGAATGGTACTGTGCGCAAAATATCTTTGTTTACTTCCACTGAAGCTAACATCAACCCGTCCCCAACTCACTTTTGTTAAACCTCTTATCATTTCCTCTACAAATGATGACACAATGAGTGAAAATAATATCTAAAAGAGTTTATGAATCAATCAATATACTAAAGCTCAAAATATGCAGAAAATACAGGGATTGAAATGTGTTATTAGAAGAAAAACGAATAAAAATAGTACTTTCCAACAATAAACACTTCTCCAGTATTCGACGTCCATCAAACCATCTCCCATACATCCATCTCTCATTGATACAGAAGAATATGAAGAATATGAAGAATTTTTCTAAGAGCAGCAAATATGTCCCCACTAGAATAAATAGCACCTTTAATAGGATATTGGTTTAATTAGAATATTTTTTCAGACCTCTGTAAATGAGAGAAACAACTATATTTTTGCTCCATAACCATCGTGTCATTTAATTAGTATCCTTATGATAAAGAATGTTCTGACATGGACTATTGTCTACAATGCCGACTATTGCAGTTTCAATTCAGGAAAACCCAAAAAAAAAATCAACTTCGACTGACAAGTATATAATTTTATCCCGTAAGATACTGAAGCATAACAATGATAGCAAATTTATCTCCAAGGTAACCATCACTTCTTTCCTTAACAACGCATAAGAGCTTACTGACACTTGAGTGGTCCACAAAATGTAGCCACCTTCCCAAGTTTTCAATATTATAAATATCTTAGATGCCCAAAAAATGGACTGAATGGGAGATCATCAAATCATATCCCTATTTCTACTAGAAGTCTAGAATATTGGTTAATAGGTCCTCAGACACCACCCTAACTTTAAATTTCTAATTTCCAAAACAGTGGGAGGCATTGAAATCAAAAGCTAGTAAAAAGCTGTGCCGATAGTTCTAAGTTGACCTTTCCTAGAGGGACCAGAATTCTAATCCATATGTCTTACAAATCACTGTCTAACAATTGTTTTTTTGGGTTGGACCTCCTTATCATGAACTTTATAAGGAATCACCTTTGGAGCATCCTTCACAACCAATGCAAGTCACCTATCAACTTCAAGAACTGCAGGCCATTTCCAAGACAGATGTATCAGTCTTCAAGGCATTCTTGGCAAAATAATTCTTTATCAGTAGTTAATCGGTACTTATTTTATGGAATCAGGTCGGTAATTTAACTGTAGAGGCTCAGTATTTTTCAATTGAACAACTGTCATGTCCCAAACCCAAAACGGGCATGGTGGGGACCATAAACTTAAAGTTCTAGAAATACTACACACAAATTCATATAAACAAGCCTGAGTTCTAAATTTCCACAACAAATTCAACTACAAAATTTCCTATCTCCCAATAGAAGTGAACAAACCATAAACATCACAAGGACACCAACATATCCAAATAAAACAAAACAAAGTAGTCCATTTCTCTTCAACAACAATGCTCCAAATTAAACCACGATTCTACCTCCAAAATAAAGTTCTACAAACAAGCTTTCCAACTCCCAAATTTATTGAAAACATAGTCCAACAAACTTATCCATAAAACCTTTAAACAATGAAATTACAAAAAAATCTACAAAGCCCGAAAATCACGCCCAACACATCCCAATCAAGGTGGCCAAACCCTTAAACTAGCCAAATAAAATTGAGAAAAACCAATCAGAACCTCAATTTCACATAGTAATGGGGCTCATCCTTGTATACCCAACAAACCCCCTATACACAAATTCCAACCATAACACTCTACGCCCTAAACAAGTCTCCAAATTTTTACCAACACACACATATGGAAACACCGAGATTTTTAGTAATGAGTAGTTTGGTAACCTGCGCATTCTAATAAAATTGAATTTACTCATCCAAAAAGAGTAGTTTGGTAACCGGTTACAATAGACAAAATTAGCATACCTTCTAAGTCGATATTCTTGTGTCCATTGGCTTTCGCCTCCAAGGTAACTTCCTGTTGAGTACTGGAAGTTTCTGCTGTCTTCACATTTACAATGTGCGGGAATTTCTCATTTCTAGAAAGATCTCGACGCTATTTGAGAAAACAATAGTTAGATTAACTCCAGATACAATCCAAACTTCCATAAAAAGTTTCAAAATTACCTTTGGGAGCTCATCTCGACGCCGTAGAGATGAAGTACTCCACCCCACAAGTTCTATGGAAGGTGTCAAGTTCTCAATATAAACACCGAGTGTGATAAGCCAAAAAAAGAAAAAGAGAAAAGTGGGAGAGCCTAACAGTCAGACCCACTGACTATTTGAATTTCAAACCTGGATATCCAAACATCTGACTCCCAACAATTCTTCTTGAACAATGAAGTGTCCAAATAGAGAAGTACAAAAGATATAACACAAAATAATAGGATACGGTCAAATTGCACATTTGCATAGGCGACACGATGCTTGAAGGACTGCAAAGCAGACCTGCAGAGAGAAAATGAGATATCATGACATGCTCTGAAATCATTTGCATTGACAATGGACACTCATGTTCCATAAGGACTCACATAAATTTAAGATCTTCACAATCATTAGCCATCTGAAGAAGAAGGGGAGGTTTCCCATTATCATTGTCAGTTAAAAATAGATGTTTTCCAGTTCTACCAAGAAACCAAGACGTGCGGGATGCTACTTTTTCCAGAGTGTAAAAGCCACAAAACACGGGGACCTGAAAATAAAAAACCATACCAAATCAGAAACTTTAAGAACATGGAGTTATACTTGTAAGCAAAGCAGGCATCTAGATGTCGTTAGTTTGTTGCATTGTCAAATGCCTCTTTTGTCGATACCTATTTGTAAAACTAAAATGATATTCTGCTTTTTGCCCTTCTTTATAAAGAAAATTTGAAAGTGAGAAACTACAAAAACTGATTTTATTAGTTCCTTTAAACTTCAAACTACGTTTTTGTCAGGAAAACCCTCTCGAAGTCCAGATATAAGTAAATTTGATTTGGGGGAAGGGCAGAAGATGACAAGCACAGTCATGAAATATCTTGAGAAAAATGCAAGCAAAAATTTAAAAATTCTATTGAATTCATAAGAATCAACACATTTTACACATAAAATGGCACCAAAGAGTAAGATATCTGATAAGATCTAAATGAACTATTCATTATAATACAACTGAAGATGAACACACAAGGGATAAATGAATCACCTGTTTATGCCCTCTTGAACCGAGGTGTGGGGTTGCAAAGGTGATAAAATTCATTGGCTCCAATCCGGCAATTTTTCCTTTGAATTTCTCTTCCACACATGGATCTCCAGATCCATTACTCCTACACTCTCCATTTCCCTGTGAAAAATCCCTTGTGATATCTCGTTCATAAAGGTTAGCAATAGCATACCTTGCAACCAGGCCACCCAAAGAATGACCTATAAATGAAATCTTCTGAACTCCAGGGTGACGTTTTATAACTGATATAACCTGTAAAAAAAGGATCCTTTTCAAATTTTAAGGTTGGTGTGGCAACTTCAAATTCAGGGGTATGTTCTGGAACACATGTAAACTAAAAATGGAACAGAGGAAACAACATTAAAGACCAATATTTCGTTCTTCAGAAAATCGGTAAATAACGATCCCAGTTGCAATAAGGGAAGAAAGAACATTGGTCGTTTGAATGGCAAAACCATAACGCACCTCTTCAGCTAATCTCTCTCCCATTACATCAACACCATCAAATGTCAACTTTGAAGGATTACATTCACTGCCTGCGTTGCACATTGATCATAAGCAATTCATTTTATAAAAGAAGCTAAGGACACTAGTAAAGATCAAAATATGCAGTCAGAGAATGGCCTTATATCGTATGTGAGTGCCTTTAAATTTATTTTGAGCCTATCGGACATGGAAAACTAGTACACGCTAAACAGTGTAATTTTTTTTTATTATTATTATTATTATTATTTTCGGATTGATATGTTACACACGCACCTGGTGGGACTTGAACCCACAACCTCACCCTCCATCTTGCTACAACAAAGGAAGTAGAAAGTGAAATTTTATCAACATTGTGCGAGAGTCGACCCCAGATGGAGAAAAACTACTTTCAATGATTTAAATGATTTAAATGAACATAAATCACCAGAAGTTTTGCTTAGATATGGAAAAACAAAGTATACATGTTTCATATATAGAAAGGTCAGGGATAAGTGGATAACAATCATTGGGTCTTAAATGCTTGAAAAATCCAAAACTTATAAATATGATTCATGCAGAATTTTTGCAGAAGGCAGACAAGCGACCGTTAAAGGAAAAGCCAATTTGTTTGTCAATGCCTATAAGATGTTTTAGTGACAACCCAATCCGGAAGTCAGTATTGCAGCAAAAATACACAGCCACTATGATTACCCTCTCTCATACCATGCCATATTTCTTATTAAAGAACTACATTGAACTAGAAGATATGAACAGATTTATAATAGAATAAATGGTAATATAACAACATTGAAAAAAAGAATATCTAAGAACATCACCTTCACTACACCCGTAGAAATCGAAGTAGATAAAGAAAATGATTTACGCCCTTATCAATCATTCATGACATTACCAGGTACAGGGAAAAAGAAGGTAAGACTTAAGAGGGTTATGAAACTCACAGTGAGCAATCACATCTTCAGGATACTTTTTCAAAAACTGTTTTGCAGCATATCTCCAATTTTGAGCACTGCACAGTTTTTTTAAAAAAATATATATATATTAAGAAATCCTTACACAAACAAAAACCATTAGCCAAAACCCACCAAAATCCGTTCAAATGGTACCACAGGTCTGAGGCTCACCTGCCAATAAGACCGTTAACCATTACAACAAGGTGAGTGGGAGTGCGACGCTCTCCAGCACGATCAACGACCTCCATGTCGAAATTCCCCTCCCTATCATACTCCGTTCTCAGACACGCAAATCCAAGCTTCCAGGGCGCCTTCTTCGTCTTCTTCCTGTTGCCCTTCAACCCTCCTCCTCCTTCTCCTCCTCCTCCTCCTCCATCTACCTCCGCTTGCTGTACAGCAACGGAAGAAGCCCCTTCCAACTCCACCGAGGCCATGGAGCACTGTTGGTTTACGAAGCAGAGAAAAAATGGTAGCCGTTGCAGTAGCCACCCCTTTGGATTATATATATGGGTTCCGGGTTTGTTAGAAAAAGTGGAACTCAATGGGACCCGCCGCCTTCCGCCCGGTGCCCACTTTGAAGAGGAGGAAGAAAGGACACTTTAATTTGTTTGGGAATTATTTTAAACCATTGACCCATAATGATCAAATGCTTTCGGTTTAAATCGTTAATAATTTAAACGGATAATATGAAAAATTTTATATAAAATTTGCATGTTTAAATACGTGGCGGGTAATTCAAAATTTATTTAAACAAATAATTTTTATATGAATTGTTTCGTATTATCTATCAAAATTATTAATTGTCGTGGATTGCAATTCATTATCGACTCTATTGCCACTTTTTTTTTAATATTATTTTAAATTGATATAATTCATATTTTTGTTATGTTATAACAATTACTTTTACAAATGATTGAAGTTTTATAGATTCTTCCAATTTAAATTTATAATAATAATAAAAAAATAAAAAAAAAAATATGGTGAGCAACTTGAACTGGATTGGATTTGTTAGATCGAGTTAGGCACCTAATGATGCCAACGTCTGAACAAGGGTGAGGATGGAAAATTACGTGGGAAATATTTGACTCTATTATTTAATGTGTTTTTTTAATTATTATTATTATTATTATTTGTTTAAAATATATTTTGATTGTTTGTGAATATTTTATTTAAGAGTGACCCTATAATATATATCACATCACTCTGCTCCAATATTCTAACATGACATTGACACGCTAATAAAACTATTAATAAGAAATTAAAAATAGTACGGAATATAACAGAAGCAAAGGAGGTCGCTGTTAAAGTTTTGTTTCCTTTTCGTGGGTTCTAGAAAGAGACAAGTGACACGCAATTGCTTTAACTTTTGTTTTTGTGGACTTTCTGTTTTTCTGGGCGGCCTTGGACCATGTTTATTAAATAGCATGTAATGTTTTTGGAATGGTAAAGGGAAGGTGGGAGGGAATTTTCCCATTTGGACTTTTTTTCTTTTTTTTCTTTTTTTAATGAGCAATACATTTTTGGACTTTACTTTGAAACAAGCCAATTGGTATTATTGTTTGGGATTTCTGTTTAATGACAAGTTGCTTTTGAGTTTAGAAGAGGTAATTAGTGACTGTGCAGAGGAAACACAAACACACTAACGGTTCGTTTGGGTTTATGATTTTAAAAAAATGTGATTTAAAATAACGATTTTAAAATGTGTAATTTGAAAAAATAATTCTTAAAGACGTAATTAAGTATTTGACAAAATTTAGTACATATTCTTATCCTGACTACCCACCAACTCGAAAGAATACGAACAAAAAGAGTTAGTTATAAATTAATTTATGAAAATTATTCTTATCTTTTTTCTTTTTTCTTTTTTCTTTTTTTTTTTTTTTTTTTTTTTAATTTTTATTTCTATCTTATTTTATCCGGGACTTTCATAAGATGTATAAGACCAAAGAAACAAGAAGATTGTTCAACAACATTCATTCATTCATGACAGTCAATGTTTCTACGGCAATCAGAATTTTCAAAGCTTCTAGAAATTCAAAATCTTCCTATCTTTATTAACTTTGAACTTTTATTTATGGAAAAAAATACAAATAATTCTCTCAAACTATCAATTTATTGTTAATATCTTCCTAATTATCAATTGAGCTAATTCTTTTCTTAAACTACAGAAAAATGTCAATGTCTCTCCCGTAATGATAAAAATAACCTTCATCAAATTATTAAAATCTAAAAAAAAAAAAAAAAAAAAATACTGAAAAAACTATTAAAAACAAAAATAAAAAATAACAAAAGTTATTAAAAAAAACGAAAAAACAAAAAATAAAAACAGATTTTTCTTTTGTTCTTCGTTTTTTTATATATAATTTTCAGTTTTTTTTTCTTTCTTTTTTTATTATTTTTTTCGTTATTTCCTTTTTTTTAAAAAAAGAAAAAGAAAAAGAAAAGAAAAGTTAATTTTTTAGTTTTTTTATTTTTTAGTTTTAGTTTTTATTTTTATTGTTTTTGAATTTATAAGGAAATTTTTGTCTTATAAAAAATATTATGGTTATTTTTGTCTTTTTGTTGGTTTTAGGAAGGACATTGACATATTTTGGTAGTTTGAGGTGAAACATTAACATAATCGTGGTTTAAGAGAATAATGACAATTAAGTAGTAGTTTAAGGGAGACATATGTACTTTTTTTTTTTTTTTTTTATTTATTTAATTATTTAATAAATGCGTGGAAAGGCTGCTAATGGTTTGGACCCTGGATCATAAGGCACTGGTTCTAGGGAATTGTTCAGTGGGATAGAGATATGGTGCACTACGTGTCCTATTGCAGTAAATGAAATGTACTCACAGTAGCTTTTTTTTTTTTTTTTTGAAATTCAGAGTAGCTTTTTTTAACTTCACTCTGATGTTCTATTTGTTTGAGCATTAGAAAAATATTTTTTGGTGTTTGGTATAATTGAAAATTATGGTCAACGGAAATTATTTTCAGTTTGATCCTAAAAGCCTCTTTAATTTTTAGAAAACAATTTATGATTTTAAAAACCGTAAATCGTTTTCTGAATTTAAACTCTTCATTCTTGCATTCATGTATATGGAAATCTGTCACAGCTAGGCATTGGAGTTTGTTGGTAACCAAATCTACAGTTGAAGGTTCCCGAATTTTAGTATCCAATCACCGGAATCTGACAGTATTGCTTAGATTCCGGTGACCGTTGTCGGAATCAGGAAGACCAAATTTTGCCTAAATTGGTTGGAATCTGGCCATGGATGCCTAAATTCTAAAACAATAGCCAGAATTCGGAGAAAGTGACTGAAATCCTGCCAACTAGTGACGGAATATCGTCACCGGTGGTTTTCCGCCTTTGATGATTTTTTCATTCGAGCCAAATGCGGGAAAATATTTTTAGAAAAATCATTTTTTTTGATATTTTGTTGAAAACATTTTACGTCGAAATAAACAGAGCATAAATTTTTAAAAAAATTAAATCCTGATTTTCTCACCCTGAAAATTTCTCTTGCAAAAATGACAAGCATTAAGCAACCACCTTCTGCTTATGCCATGACTAATCCTTCACAGTTTTTAGACTTTGACTCAAATTTAAGGAATCTGTCCGCTCAATCATCTTTCCAACAAATTTTAGGGCATGTTCCCAAGAGCCGCATTCTCCTTGGACCTTAAGTTTAACCAATTTTTTCAATGTTCCAATTTCTAATCAATTTTAATTTTCTTCATCCCCATCTCTTGCTGCTTCTCCAAGTTCTAAACTACTTACTTTTTCCCATAAACTATCTGCACAAATTAATACCAAGCATGTTAATATATCTCCTCATCTCCCTTCAGTAAATACTTATCGACCCCCTTCTTCTAGTTCTCAAATTTATAAATTTCACCCTAATTTAATTTTTTTTCTTGAACCACTTCAAATTAGTTGATATAAACAAATCCTAGAAAGTTTATGAATTTATTCTTGTGGACACAGACTCTATCATCATCTCCCATACCTTTGAAAGAAATGACCTCACAAAATCCAAAATTGCCTACTCCAAATATACCATTAAGCTTTTAATTACTCCCACCCTTTTTGGTCTCCGAAAAGGATCTCAATCTCATGATTTCCAATTATTCAATTCTTATGATTATATTAATGCTTGGTTTCATGTTTTCCTGTACCAAAATGATCAATTTAAGCATTCATGGTTTCTTCACTTTCACAGGCAACCTAAATTTAATAATCCTACAGTTTGGTTTTTCAAGTGGTGGCATCTGTTTGCCCCCGAAAGAAATTGGCTCTATTTAAAAACCTCCTCCACTTCACATTTCTGACGTAGCGGAAGACTTGGTAACAACAATTAGAAGCGCCTACATCTTCTAATGAAAAGATTAAACAAGCCCTAAGGCTTAACGAACAATAAATTTCGTTGTGCAAATATGTTTTTGCAAACCAATTCCTAACGTACGGATCTGGTGATATCAACTCCTTAGATCGATTTTTGAAAAGACCTTGGCCCCGGACAACATATCAAACATATCGCCTATTCGGGGAATAGAAAACCAATACTTGATGATGATTTTGTTTATTGCTCGGTTATCCACACACATCCACAAACTACCATCCTTCTTTGGTTCTAGCAAGGCTGGTATGGCACACAGACTCATACTCTCCCATAGATGTCCTTTTTGAATCAATCCTTCCACTTGCTCTTGCAAGACCTCATTTTCCTTTGGGCTCATCCGATGGTGCGAAAGGTTTAGGAGGCTTGTTCCCTGCAATAAATCAATATGGTGTTGGATGTCTCTCATGGGCAGCAGCCCCTCAGGCATCTCTTTAGGCGTGATGTCTCAGAACTCCTCTAACATTGGTCGTAATAGCTCGGGAGCTTCTTATGAGGTAGAAACCATAGCCCCCTCGATTTTCAATGCTATGATTTGTCGAGCTCCCTTAACCTCCTTCATAAATTCTGGTTACGTGGTCAAAAGGACTTGTTTGCTCTCGGAATGGATAGGAGTATCAATTGCCTCTTTCTATAAGGGTCTAAATATTATCTTTTGACTATCACAAAAGATAAGGTAGACGTTGTCCATATCTTTGTACTAGGCACCCATATCAAATTACCACGGTCACCCTAAGATTATATGGCATGCGTCTATTGCCACCACATCACACAACATCGAGTTCGAGTAATGCGTACCGATTGAGAATGTGAAATGACATCTCTCGAATAATTGTGTCTCGGTACCCTGCTTGATCTAACTGATCTTGTATGGTGATGAGTGATTCTCGGTCTTCAACACCAACTTCATAACCATCACTTTAGAGATGACATTTTCTCCATTGCCACTATCAATGATGACATCACATACCCTTTGGTTGACCGTGTAGCGAGTACATAAGATATTGTGTCTCTGTGAGTGCTCATCTCATCTTGGAGTCAAGAGTAAGTGCCAAATTGCCTTGGATCGGGATAGTGAAACTCCTTCATCGGTGTCGGCCGACTCTTTCTCATAATCGGGTTGGTCATCCTCAATCGCTCCATTCAAGCTGTCCTCTTCTCCTTCTTTTGTCTCGGCCTTGATCAAGTTCACCATCTGTCTCCTAGGACATTGATGTGACATATGTCCTAGTTGGTTGCATTTGAAATATTTTTGTGGACCAAGCCATGCATACAGGTTTTTAGATGGGAAAATTGTCACTAGTTGCCTTATGACATTGCTACTACTATTGACTCATTTTCCCGCGGGAGTTATGGGTTGATTTGGAGTTGATGCTGGGACCATGGGTTGTTTTCCCCGACTTTATGCAGATTGCATCGAGTCACTTGGGTTTCGCACCCATGTTGGCGCGCTCTAGGACTCTCCAGTTGCCTCTCTACTCGGGTGGCTAAGGTAATAGCATTTTTCAAAGTGAATACAATATGCATAGATACCTTGTCTTGGATTGCTAAACGCAACCCTCCAGTAAATCTGGCCACCTGTTACACTTCTGTCTCCATGAAATCATTTCGGGCGAACGACTGATAAAAGTCATTGACATATGCCTGAACTATGTGAGCACCTTGTCGGTGCTCTTGGTATTACTTGAACAAACATTGCTCAAAGTTTGGTGGTAAAAATTGTGCAATGAGGAGTCCCTTCATCTTTAACCATGAAGTCACGAACCCTTTTCCTTGTCGAGCACACGATATTTGTAGCTGCTCCCACCAGGTTGAAGCTCCTCCTTTGAACTTATAAGCCACCAACTTCACTTTGCGTTCCTTGGGAATACTCATGTACTCGAAAAATCGCACTACCTCTGTCACCCAATCTAGGAAATCTTCGATGTGAAGATGTCTGTTGAATGTAGCAAGGTAAATCTTCACATGGTATTTGCGAGATTCATCCTTATCATAATCTTGACGCATAGGTTCCATAGGCATTCCCATACGACCAGCACGACCACGCTCGTAACCTCCGGCGCCTCTACATCCCCCACCACTTTTCTCTGCTCCAACGTTTGTACCAAATACCCTTTCAGAAAAATCCTCATCTTCATTGATGACGTCATAGATTGGTGGACAATTTATGGGTGCATGGCGGGGGTGATGAACAGGCCTCACCCATTTTAAGGCATAAAATATGATGCTTTTAAATAGAATTTAAGACCTAGTAATAATAATAAAATAAATATTCATCAGTTTTTTATATGGATATTTATAAGATTAAATATTCCTCAAAGCATGTTGATAGTTTTAAATTAATTAGACATGATTATTGAACCCTAAGATATAAATCGAAATAATAATAACTAAATCTGAGGAGTGGCGCTTGATCGCCCAAAGTCGACAATCGATCACCATAGTTCTACATATTGTAGCAGCACCGAACACCTGTCTTTGATTTTTAATCAAAATATCTCATCTCCAATCTCTCTCAGTTGTTGGATACAATCAAAATTAAGCAATCTTGGCCGTCCAATTCACTATATATTGAGAGGAGCAGCACCTCTTCAATCGCACCTCTCTCTTCTTCTTTCTTCATTTCTCTTTGTTTTTATTTCCTTCTCTGTAGCAAGATATCTCTCTTGGTTTTGCTCTATTTCCAGCAGGAACTTGTAAGATATTATTCCCTTATGTGGCCTTTATATCACATTTACGGTGTTTGCTATGTTTATTATTTTTTTAATAAACATATACGGTATTATGATTATTTCTATTAATTTAGATTACCGTAAATATAGAATCGGTATTATGGTTATTTCTATTAATTTAGATTACCGTAAATATGGAATCGGTTAATTGATTTTAAAAATCAATTAACAATATTGTTTCCTTGATGGAAGGAAACAATATGATGTTTACCATTTGAGGGTCCCTAACCTAGCCTATAAATAGAGTGCCTGTGTACACCATCAGTATGGCAATACAGTCATAGGCATAGGTTAGAAGATCCCTCAAATAACCTTTTCTTATTCTTTAGATGGATCGTGGAAAAGCTTGAGCAAATATGGCTAGAGGTAAGCCTGAATCCTGTTTTATTCGTTTTCCGCTGCGTATGTTAAATTAAGTAATATGTTGATTATTTCTAACATGTGGTATCAGAGCCACCTCTATGCCCTTTTTGTTCAGCGTTAAGTTGTCTTTGATTCTGGATGATTCTCGATTTGTGTGGATACTACTGAATTCAGTGTTTTATTTCGTGAATATAATTAGATCTATTATTCACATAATGTTGATAACCCATCGCCGTGATATTGGTATTTTTCCATTATAATATACAGTTTTTGCTTTTTATTAGTACACATTGTTTTTGCAATATTGATATTGTTCATTACTGTTTATACAATATTCCAATATTGTGGTTTTGTACTGTGATATTCACATACATATTCTGGAAAAACTGTAGAACTATTGAAAAGCATGAAACTTCCTACCATAAGAATCCATGATGTAACCACCAGAGGCTGAAGGAAGGATCCAGCAGTGATTTATCACTGCATAAGGGAGGATCTAGGCCCCGGCACAAAGACCACCGCCCGATCTCTCCTCTACCACCGGCAGGAACGCCACCGGCATACAGTAGGCGCCGGCCCGTCGTGGCCAACGTCGTTTGTCGAAGGAGAGGCCGCTTCTAGCGGTCTCCCCCTTCATCGGAACTGGCGGCCCTCACGGGTCGCCTGGTTCTTGGACCAACGGCGACCTCTCTGGGTCGCCGTTGCTCATGGCCAGCGTAGTCCGTGTAAGGAGGAGAGGCCGCTGAAGCGGACTCTCCCCGTTGCGGAAACTGGGGGCCCTTACGGGCCGCCAGGTTTTTGAGTAAATGGCGACCCAGAGGGGTCGCCGTTGCTGCTGAGCGGCGGCCCTTCATGGCCGCTGCATAAGGTAGGTGGCTGGCGGATGGGGAAGAAGGTGGAAGAGGCGGCGGCGGCTGCAATTTTATCAGCTAGGGTTTTCAGTTTTCCGGGTCAGAATTCGAGTTTTCGGGTTTATGAACCGGGTAGGGTTTCATACCCATAAATGAATGCGAGTCGGGTTAGACATTGGGTATGGGTTTAAACCCATTATCCAAACCAGTTGCTAAGTGGGCTGACCCAATCCAGAAACCCGTTGGCCCTATATGGCTTTAAAAAAAAAAAAAAAAAAAAAAAAAAAAAAAAAGGGCTCATTTAAGTGGGCTGGCCCAAACCCGGGCCAGCCCTATACATTGACCCATAAGCCTGACCCGATTAAGTGGGCTGATCATATTGGGCCAGCCCAATACAGTGACCCATTTGAATTTTGTGAAAATGAGGAAAAATAAGGCTTAGGTAGAGATTTGAAATCAGGACCTTTGAGTCCATTAAGCTACAAGATTCAAAACATTGAGCTAAGCCTGGTTTTATGCTTTCACATTAAGGTTTTATTCCCTTTATTATTTATAGTACTGTGTATTAAAATTATTGTTTATTTAATACATGAATTGAGGAATATATTTTTAATTGTTGAATTTATATTGTTTAAATATAAATTGCTTGATGCCTAGACCTAAGAATAATTAACAATACCATATATACTGGTGTGTTTACAGTAATATCTAAGAATGCAATGTCGGGGAAAGTTCTGGCAAGGAAAGTCTTAGGATTTAAGTGTGTCCGGTGTGACCCCCCTCACTTTCCTGGGAACTCACCTGGTTGCACCTTGGAAAATGCTGTTTACCCCATTTAGGTATTGGTTTGTTATATTCCTAGGGCTATTAAGGGGGCATCTATAAAGTTGTTAGATGTTAATGAAGTCGCAATTATTATGATAATTTTGGGAGAGCCAAAGCATCCTAATTTTTAAATAATAATTGCATCAAGATTACACATACGTAATTTTCATAATAATTATGGGAGAGCCAAAGCATCCCATTTTTTGTATAATAATTACATCAGGATTACACGCATGAACCTCATAAAGATATATTAGATGTTCATGAATTACAGCGTGATTATTATAATTTTGAGAGAGCCAAAGCATCCTAATTTTGTAATAATTGCATAAGGATCTTACACATGAACTTCATATAGAAAAATTAACATCGTATTGTAATTAATTCATAAATTTAATTACTTATCCCCAAAGGGAAGTTTTTATTTTTTTTGACTTAATTAGAATAAGATAACAAATTTAGTATTAAAAGTAAAATTTCTTTCGGTTGCCCAAAGGTACGAAGAATTTTATTTTTTTAATATTTAAATTTGCTTTAGTCTTATTAATAAAGAGTAAATTTCATGCGTGATGCAACCTTTGCCCATAGGTAGGTTGAAATTTACTATTTACTATTTAAATTGGCATTGGCTAATTTAAAATAAAGTTAATTCATAGCATTAAAGTATTTATTTTATTTTTGGGTTATTGCAGCTATTCATATTACTCTACCTTGGTAGTTTCGTATTCCAATACATTATGGTAATATTTTTCTGATTGGAAAAAGATTAATATGCTTTTCATTTGAGAGTTTCTAATTTCATTATGGGAATGAAGGATATTATAGTTTAGCTTAAGTCCCTAAAGATTGAGATTTTTTGAGTCATTATTGGTCTATTTCATTTTTGAATTCTCTCTTCTAAGTGTAGAATTTTCATCTTGTAACACACGTAAGGATAAATGGTTAGTAAACAAACTTCTAACCATGTGTGTTCAAGGATATGAGAGAATCCATAAAATGTTTACATGATTACTCATGTTAAGAGAAAGATCGATAAGTGCAATCATGCCCAACAATTAAAGCATGAGAATAAGGTGCCAATAAAGTATTATGACAATCAAGATACCTATTTCTCATGCAATAAGAAAAATTAAGGGCATATAAAGAAAGATTGCATGAAGTATAAGAAATGACTTAAAATAAAGATAATCTCATATATCTAATATGTCATGAATCTCTTTTAGTGACTCATTCAAATATATATTGTAGATTGATTATGGTTTAACAATCTACGTTGTCAACACAAATGCAGAGTCCTTTTAAAAATGAATAACACGTTTATAATTTGAGGTTGTTGGGATCTATAGGTTAATTTTGAAATTCAATTATATTTTTAGAAATTTATTTTCTGGTTTGGCTTGTTAAAAATTTCAATTTTATTTTAAACTTGAAATTTTTCTTATTTTTGGTGGAATATTGGTTGGGGTTTATTTAAGGTATATTTAAAATTGACTTATATCCCAACTTTTGAAACAAAATTATTTGTTTGTCTCTGCGTACTGATGTTGACGTAAAGTAGAGTCTTTTGAGAATTTTAAAAATGCTCTTGTTATGGCTTTGGAGATTGAAATATATCTCCATACAGTAAATAAAAGTCGATAATTTACTGACTTTGGTTCTTGTGTGGACTGCATAAGGGAAAGCATACCAACAAGACAACTAGAGGTGCCAAAGAGAGCATTTTGAAATTCTTGAGATCATGTAAGGTGTTGACCTTTTCATACTCATTGCCTAAATGGTCAGAGATATTTTTTATCTCTTTTAGTGATGACCATATAAAGTTTATGTATCTCTATCTTCTAAATATTAAAGCTGAGGTATTGAATGCTTTCAATATCTATAAGGAAGAAGAAGAGAAACAATATGAAGATCATAAGATCTAATATAGGCATAGAGCATTAAGGTAGGTACACACAAATGGGAAATGATTAGTAATACTAATCTGCTATTACCCTTATAGAGTAAAGCTTTGAAGACCGTTGTGTGTATGTTAAACAGGATTTCATCTAAGGTTGTCCTTATGACACCTTTTAAAGTATGAAATAGATGGAAGCTTAGTTTACATTATTTACACATATAGGGTTGCCTTGCTAAAGAGAGGATTTATAATCCTTGCCTTAGAAAATTAGATTCAAGGACAACCAGCGGATCTTTTATAAGCTATCTAGTAAACTTTAAGGGGTTTTAATGTTTTATTATCCTTCATATAATCCTAGAGTTGTTGATTGTAAAATTTCTAGAGGATGCGGAACCTAGTGGGAGTGCTCATTCACACAAATTGGAATTTGAGGAAGCACTAGAGTTGGCTAAATCTCCTCCTCATAGAGGATGATTGATTGTATTCAGGGAAAATCAGATTGATTATCCTGAGCCACAATCAGTTCTGGAACAACCAACTCATACAGAACAGGTTCAAAAGTCTATTCTCCCATTGCAAAAATGTAGAGGAAAAATAATTAAGAAAATCCTATAGAATAAGGAGATCAACAATTCTTAGTGATCATGTTGTATATCTCTCAGAGTCTGATGTTAACATTGGACATAAAGATGATCCAAAATTGTTTTCACATGCTATGAGTGGAGAAAACTCCACATTGTTATTCAGTGCCATGAAGTAAGAGATAAATCCATTGCTCAAAAAGTCAAGCTAGACTCTTAGCCAATGGTTTTACTCATAAGGAAGGCATTGATTATCGTGAAACATTCTCTCCAGTGTCTAAGAATGGTTCATCAAGATAATCATAGCATTAGTAGCTCATTTTGATCTAGAGCTGCATCAAATCGATGCGAAAACAACTTTTATGAATGGGGATCTTAAAGACGAGGTTTACATGAAACAATCAAAAGGTTTTATAAATAACAGTCAGAAAGCTTGCAAATTAAAGAATTCTATTTATGGGCTGTGATAGATCTCCCATTGGTAATATACTTTTTACAAGGTTATTGTTTTATTGTTTATTAAAAACCTTGTTAATTAGTATATATACCATAAGGTCAGTGGGAGTACAGTAATCTTTCTGGTCCTATATGTGGATATTATTTTTGCAAGTGCTGATTTAGGTTTGCTACATAAAGTTCATTTCACAAAACTTTGAAATGAAGGATTTGGGTGAAATCTCTTATGTCTTTTGACATAGAGATTCACAAAGACATAAAGAATATTAACATTGTCTCGAAAGGCCTACATTGAAAAAGTTTTGGGAAGATTTAGAATGAAGGATTATGTACCTTCAGTAGAAATTAAGAGGGACCAATTAAATACAGATTAATGTCCCAAAAGGTATTGGAATAAGGGCAGATGAAAAGTTTTGAGTGTCTGCATTATACATAACCATATGACTGACAATAAATATATTGAGTCAATAAAGTGCTGCAAATAAAGTCTTGCGGTATATGCAAGGAACCAAGAAGTACAACTTAACCTAAGGATACACTTTCCATTTGAAGGTGGTTAGTTGTTCAGATTTGAGTTTTGCTGATTGTGTAGATAGTAGAAAGTCTACTTTAGGGTATATATCTTTTTATTGAGAGCTATATCTTAAAGATGCAGTATGCAGACTATGGTTGCTACGTCTACCAAGAAAGCTAAAATTCTAGCGTGCTATGAATTTAGTACACAGGCATGATGGTTGAGACATTTTGTTGAAAGTCTCAATATTGTTGATTTTTACAGTTAGACCATAAAGATACTCTGCGGTAATTCTACTATAATCTTCTTTTATAAGAATAAAGAGTAGAAGTAGAAGTAAATCGACATCAAGTATCTCAGTACGAGAGATAACATTAAGAGACATAAAGGGTCTATTGAGCATATAAGTACTGAATTAATGATTGCGGATCCCATGGCTTAAAGTTTACCGGTAAATAAAGAATAAAGTCATGCGGAATATATGAGACTCATTAATTCATTTTTTGCTTGGTTTGTCTCTTTTTTGGTCTATAGACATAAAGTTATGATAATAAAGATTTTGTGCACATTTGTTATTTTATCCATGAGGATAAATAAAGTTGGACCCGAATGACTTATAGGAAGTTCATTCATAAAGCTTGATTATCCATAAGGTACTCATGTAAGGAGTGTTTTACATTGTGATACATGGAAGGGACGACCTAATTTTATAATGGTTTTACCGCCATGATTCGTGTGAAACATTTCTTATCTGAGTGGGAGGATTCCATAAGTGATTGGCCAAACTAAAGAACCTAATACCATAAGGTCATGTGTCATAAAAGCCAAGTGGGAGAATGTAAGATATTATTCCCTTATGTGGCCTTTATATCACATTTACGGTGTTTGCTATGTTTATTATTTTTTTAATAAACATATACGGTATTATGATTATTTCTATTAATTTAGATTACCGTAAATATAGAATCGGTATTATGGTTATTTCTATTAATTTAGATTACCGTAAATATGGAATCGGTTAATTGATTTTAAAAATCAATTAACAATATTGTTTCCTTGATGGAAGGAAACAATACGGTGTTTGCCATTTGAGGGTCCCTAACCTAGCCTATAAATAGAGTGCCTGTGTACACCATCAGTACAACCATGAAGCAATAGGCATAGGTTAGAAGACACCTCATAATTTTGTTCTTAGAAGTTCTGGAGGAGTGCTTGAGCAACAATGGCCGGAGGTATGCCTAAAACTGTTCTATTTAATTTTCCGCTGCGCATGTTAGGTTAAAGAAATAATTGTTATTTAATTATTTCTAACAGAACTCTCTCTGTTTCTCTGCAAATTATGGGTGTTTTAAACAGAAACAAAGAAGAGCTCTCAATTCCCTCTGACCCTCTTTGTTTTTCTCTCCTCTTTCGGTTTACAACACAAAAGTGGAAGTTCTTCATCTTCTCTTTTCTGCTTCCCAGTAGAAACTCTCTGGCTCTCTCTCTCAAACAACAAATAAATTCTCTCTCAGCCTCTCTCGATTTTGGTTGCATCACAAGAAGAAACCAATAAGCTTTCTTCTCTTTCCCTTCTCTATTTTCTGTTTTATTTCAACAGCTCATAGATGCTGCACTTTTCTATAAAACCAACAGCAAAACACTCTTCCTCCTTTTCTTTCTCATGTCCAGCAGCAGTAAAACAAGAGAGGAATACTCTTTCTCTGACTCTCTCTTGGTCTGTGAGTTAAGAAAGCAAAAAACGAAAGTAAAGAAAAGAAAAGAGAAAGAACACTCTTGATCTCTCTCACTCTCGGTACAAAACAAAAGCAGGAAAAATATTACTCTCCTCTCTCTGTTTCGACCCTTTACAGCTAGAAGATGCTCTATTCTCTCCTCTCTGTGTTCGGTTCTGTACAAGGGGTAAGCTGAAACTCTCAAGCTCTCCCTCTCTTTCTCTAGTGTAGCAAAAGAAAAGATAAAAGGAAAAGAAGGAAAAAAAATAAATAAAAAGAACCTCTTGTGTATGTGTGTGTGTGTCTCGTCCCAGTTGCAGTAAAAGGAAGAACTAAAAAGAAGAAAAGAAAGAAAAGGAAGGAGTTCTCTCTCTCAATTCTCTCTCACTCTACCTGTCCTTGTTAAGGGTGCATTTAGAGTCTTTACAAAATATCTAAAAGATATTTTGGGTAAGTTTTTAAATAAGGCTTTGGTTATTTATTTTATGATTTTAAAGTTATTAGATTAATGTTTTAATGTTGTGTTTAAAAAATTATGTTTTCAAAATAAAATATAGATTTTATAAATACGTCGTTACATTGCCCAAGTAAGGAATATTTTACAAAAGCGCCGTTGCACTGCCCAAATACTTTTAAATACTATTAGGCATTTGATATAATATTGCCGTTATTCTGCCAATAAAAGATAAAATAGAAATTATTTATATTTGAGCCGTTGTGCCGCTCATGTATTTTTAAAATATAAAATCCATTATTTATATTAATGGAGTTGTTACGTTTATTTGATAGAAATATATATATAAGATGTTTAATGCAAATGTCGTAGTAATACCTGTTTTAATTTAAGGGCATTTTGGACATTAATGATATATGCTGTAATAATGTCCACATGAAATATGTGGTGATATAATTGATATATTTTATATGCCGTTAATATCTAAACGATATTAAGAAATTATGTTAAGTGATTTAGAAGTCAAAAGTAGTCCTTTCAAAAGTAGTAGAATAACCTTATTAGTGATTGTGCTAATTTATTATTGCATGTATATAATTGTACAGTCAACAATTGTGTAAAAACCCTTTTTGGAAGCAAAGAATTGTAAGTATAAAAATACTTACTGAGGATGATACTGATTTCTTTAATATCATGTTTATGGGTTTATTTAATTATATGGTGATATTGGTTTCTATGATGTTGTGATCTCTGCTATATTTAATTGTATGTGATTTGTTTGAGACTTTGCATATTTTATTGTCATGAATTATGAGTCTGCTAATAAATTGGCATTGCATATTTTACTACTATGAGATATGAAATTTTCAATAAGAAAGACCGAAGGTTTAAGTCCCAAAGCACCAATCACCAATAATGGGATAAGACAGAAAATGTTAGAGGCCCACGACACCAATGAAAGGAAGACCGAAAGTTAAAGTCCACGGCACAAATAAATGCTAAGACTAGAGATGGTTAAAGGCCAACGACATCTATAAATGATAAGACCGTATTATGAGTTAGCATCTCACGACATCTATACATGATAAGACTGGAGATGGTAAAAGATCTCCGGCATCTCGAAATGATAAGACCGTATTATGAGTTAGCGTCTCACGGCATCTATAAATGATAAAATCGTATTATGAGTTAGTGTCTCATGGCATTTATACATGATAAGACCGTATTATGATTTAGCGTCTCAAAGCATCTACAAATGATAAGACCGAATTATGAGTTAGCATCTCACGGCATCTATAAATGAGAATATGCACATGAATCTGTCATTACATCATTTTGTTGCATTGTGTGTTGTTAAATGAATCAGACATCTATCAATAAGACTGTGCATTTAGATCTGTAATTACATCATATTGTTGCATTTTGTATTGTTAAATAAATCTGTATTTCATTATATTATTAAAGGCAGTTGACTCACTTGATTACAGTATGAGATTGTGGTGATAACTATAATTACATATACGATTATGCAAGACAAGAGAAAGGTCAAGACTATTAGGATCTTTATGCCGAACCTGTTATTTATGAATGAGACTTTTAAGTTTTCTTTAATATGTAATATTTTATATGTTGATTAAAACAATGATTACGTATTATTAGTGCCGCATGTGGCACATATGTTAATACTTTGTGTGTATTTATTATGTGAGAACGGCAAATTATATTTATATATATTAAGGTAATTTAGTCAACTCTAATGTGTGTTGTTCCCAAGTCTTTAAGAAAAAAATATATATTCTACTGCCAAAACTGAACTCTGATGATGTCGTAAAGTCAAGTGGAAATCGAAAATTTTTGTTTATGCTTTTTGTAAAAGGCGGGGCGTTACAGATCCCATCATCATCATAAGCATCATCATCCCTATGATTTCGAATAGGTCCCATCTACATTCGCTCCAACGTCTCTTGCAGCCGCTGTATTGCCTGCTGCTTCGACTGCTAGAACTCCTGGAATTCAGCTCTTGAATGAGCCTCCCTTTATCGATTCTTCTTCTGGACAAATATCCTGCAACAAATCTCACAAGCTTCTAAAGACTTAAAAAAGCATCAGAAAATCTCTGTTACACATTGTGTATCATCAATGGCACTCAGGAAAAAAAAAATCAAACGTCTCAAGTAAGGCTTTCTCTGTAACAACAAATGCTGATAATAACAAAAGTCAGTACACCCTTCGCTTGTGACCATCAATGCTCCAGCTTCCATTTTCAAAAATACTCATCCTCTCCATCTATTCAGCCTTCTTCGGTTCTTCAATCCTGCATCTCCTCAATCCTAAACATATAGGCTTATACGATTTGTATCAGAAGCTCTTAATTAGCCATTTTCTCAGCCTCTCCTCCATCAGACCGTGCGAATCTTACCTGTTTTCCAACTCTCAACACCGGTTTCCTCTATAAAAGGGAGCAACTCTCAACATCTAAGAAGCAAGTCTTAGAATCTGAAGGTGGACGCCTTCATCAGTGTAATTTGTAGAGACGCACGGTCCCAACCTACAGTGGTGCCTCTCGATTATGTTGGTCGACAACACATACAAAGATGCCTCCACATACTAGATCATGGACACAGGTACCTTCCCATAGCTTTTTTTTTTTTTTTTTTTTTTTTTTTTGTTTCGTATTTGGTTTAAAGCAAATGGTTTTAAAGGGTTGTGAGATTCTGTTGTGGCACTAGAATAAAAAAAAAAAAAAAAAATGGTGATAAATATTGTTGGGGTTTATGCCCTAAATCCTAATGTCAAAAGTCAAAATTAAGTAAATTTAAAGGATTTAATTGTTTTAATAAAAAATACAAACTAAAGTACAACTCCAGTTGTTTAGTGGAACCAATTGTGATTAAATAATGACTGGAAAAGTTGAAACTATTTTGGCTAGTTTTTAATTTTCCTTTAAGTCCCTCATCAAACTAATTTAATTTAATCCGATCAGGCTTTTTATTTATTGGGTTAGCTGTTTTTATTTAATTAAAAATATGGGCTAGAGAGGAACTGTGCATCTGATGCAAGGGGAGATTGGGCTTTGAGATAAAACCCAAGCCCATAGGCATGAAGTGGACGCATGGGACAGTGAGTTAATCCCTCACCTCATGCATCACTTGCAAGTGGTAGAAGAGTAAGAAGTTTCCTAGCCCTAGCCGTCCACCACTATAGGGAGTTCTAGTTTATCTAGAACATCAACTACAGCATGTTCCACATTGCTTAAGTCTCCCAATCTCTTAGTATTCTGAGCCTATAAATAGACATGCTTGTAGCTCTTCATAGATAAGCAATTTTGCTACAGTTTTTTAGTTTTTACTAAAAACTAATTTTCTTGAGTCAACTCTCGAGAATTAGTTTAAATTTTGAAGAGCAAATTGAGAGCCCTCTCTCTTGGTTATCATTAGTTATTAGTGAAAAGATCTTAAGGTTCATCACATGTTCATCGTCGAGAAGCAAGGAGCTTAATCTTGCCCATATAGCCAAGGAGTGACCGTTTAATTTTAAACATTGTTCTTCTACTGTTCTTCATAAAGTTTGTTCCTGAAATTCAGAATTTTATTTTCCACTGCACAATATTATTTTTGCAAACCAATTCCCAACAAGTGGTATCAGAGCCAACTTTAAAGAAAACATAGTGAAAAAAGTAGTTTATAGAAATCTGTTTGGCTACTTTTGTTTTGTGAAATTCGGATTTTTTTTTTTTGGATCTCCAAAGACTGTAAAATTGTTCCAAGACCTAGATGACTTTCTTTAACATGTCAGGATCTATTCTGAAAAATTTCAAGTCGTTTAGAGATCGTTTGCTATTTTAATTATTTTTTGCATTCGAAACATCTGTTGCTGTATTTTACAACAAGCCTGTGTGGATTATGATTTTTAATAGATGCTTATAGAGAAGTGCTAAAAAAAAAAAATTGACACTTGTTTATGCATGTAAAAATTGTGGTTGAAGTTATGGTCCAAACAGATTTGCGTTTTGATCCGTTCACCATTAGTCAACTGATCTGGAATTTAGAAATTATGCAAAATGTTTAAATTTGTAAAATTCTGCTTTTTGTCATAATCGAAGATTTTAAAACGTTTGATTATGGGATATGTTGTAAATAAGTATAACGTATTGATAAACACAAAAGAAATATTTTACAAGATCAATTTCATGAAGTTTTATTATTCTTGAAAACGATTTTCAAGTTTAGGAATAAAAGCATGAAATTATGCAAAGTATTATTTCTTCTTTTGTTGGTGATAAATGACCCTAAAATTTTATTTTGATCATTAATACAAAAGAAATGTTAATTTTATGTTGAACACATAATTAAGGTACTTTTGGCATACCAACCATGAATTTGATTCATAGATGGATTGTTGTCTTTGTAAACATAAACAATATGTGTTTCTTTATGAAATTGGTACGAAAGACTACTAGGTTTTAATTGACAAATTCCATTGATATTAAAATAATTGAAAATTGATCTTTCAACATAATGAAATCATGATGGATGATAGAGGTTCCTAATGTGATTAGGAATAGTGTTTTCTTTTAGAAAAACACCAAAAGGCAAGGTCTCAATTGTAATAGGGTTATGATTATTTTAAAACCCATATGTTTTTTTAAAAATATCAAGTAGGAGAGAGGTTCTAGATTTTGAATCATAAGTCTACATGTAATAATGAAGTAAAGACATCTCGCCTTGGCCGTGGGCCCTGCTCCCTTCGGATGGTGTTTTTGCTTCGCGAATAACAATGGTAGATTTCCTGTAAGGGATAAAGAAGATGTAGTTATGTATCGAGAACGACCATACTTCCATGGAGTTACTTGATAATCATATCAAATCTACTTGAAGGTATAACACTTGACTAATGTGAGATATTAATGTCCCTTCGGAGCTATGTTATCTTAAAGATTAAAGACTAAAGTTGAAAAATAAAGTAACTTCCAATCCTAATTTAACGTACGTGTGTGCAACATGTAACAAAATACTGTAAAAGAGAAATTTAAATGACACAAATATTTTGTTAACGAAGTGGAAACTCAATTAAGAGAAAAACCACTCCGGGGCAGCCAAACCCAAGATATCCACTATTCAGAAGACAAAGTAAGTTATAAAGCAGTAGCACTCACATACCCTTTATGTAGTGGTCGTACCTTGAACTCTGACGTATAACCCAACACAAACACCTCCCAACCAAGTCACTTACTTGAAGGGGTCTTAAATGGAATCATTTACCTTAGGGCTTCTCCCTAAGATAGACTTCACACGAACACAGCAACAGCACTTTGGCAACGGCTTGAGAGCAACTAGATCAGCACAACAACTCTTAAAATATACTCTCTAAGCACTATGGAATTCAATATTGAATTCTTACAAATTGCATGCCTAGAGGCCTATATTTATAGGCTACCGAAGACCTAAATCGAGTCTGAATTGATTTTCTCTAGGCAGCGTCCGGACGGTAGCTGAGTGCGTCCTGATGGACAACTATGCAACCGGCATTCCAAATTCACTGAAATTCTTTCCTGAATAGTGCTGTGTCCAAACGGTGTTGCCCTAGCATCCGGACCGTCCGGACGCTTGCACTTCTGCTGCAAGCAATTTTTATAATAAGGACTGAGCGTCCGAACAGTGTAGACTGATGTCCGGACGATTGCAACTCTTCTACACGTCTTGCCTTATTAAGGATAGCGTTTGAACGGAATAACCACGTTGTCCGGATGATTGCAGCTGTCTTCCCATATCTGTGTTTGGAAAGAAAATCCTTTTACTTGTTGAACACTAAAAGACATCTAGACATATTGCTGAGACGTCCGAACGGATGCAACCTGGAACAGTTTGAAGCTTCTGGACACAGATAGAAGTCCGGACGGGAAGTTCTCGTCATTCAGGCAAATGTTGCTTGACTGATGAGTGTCCAGACGAAATACCACGTCGTCTGGACGGATGCAAGGGACTAGAAAATCACTGTCTTGAAATCCGCATAAAATCTTCTTGAAGCACATAATTGAAATGTAGACTCTGAATATAAACAGCATCCTTGATAAATAAGCAACATTACATAGAAGTGATTTTGTTCAACAGAATATAGCCAGTCACAAACTAACAAACTCCCCATTTGGCCATTCTGGGACAAAAATCACTTGACCGGTTTTAAAAATACAATCCCGGTCCAAATCAAAAAAATACTCATCATTTTTGTCTCAAAAGGACAAAGGGAAAAATAGAGTATTAGAAAAACCACAATAAAATGACTCCCCCTTAATGTCTCAGTAGGACAAGGATAAACAGAGTAAATAAATCCAAGAGTTATTAAGTTTTACAAACATTCAAAAACAGGAAAAAATTGTCTCAAAATAAATAACCAAAACACTAAAGAGAAATCAATCCTCCTCAGCTAGGGTAGGATGGTCCTCTTCATCACGAGCCGAATGATGGTGCTTGAGACACTCGTGAATATCCAGCTGAGAATGCTCCACACAGAGGTCAATAGAATGAACCACCTACTGCATCGAGCTCATACCCTCGTGCAGTGACTTTAGAGAGGCTAGAATTTGGGTCAACACCGCATCAAACAGAGGAGGTAGAGGAGCAATCTGTGCAGAAGATACTACAGTAGGCATCTCAACATGTATAGGAGGAGGCTGAGGAGCTTCATCTTGGTCTTCATGCCTCAGCTAGGCATTTGACTTCATCAGTGTCTGATTGCTGAGGGGATCCTGTATCTTCATCTTGGCCTCTCCAGATATGCTCATACCAGACTGCATAATAATCTGCGTGATCATGCAGCCAAAAGGAAGTCCTGTAGTGCTCTCATCTCGGGCCTCCAGCATAATGTTGAGGATATGCTTGCATAGACAGATGGGCAAACTCATGATAAGATAATGGCATACAGGAATTGAGCCCTCTTCTGGATCAGATCACTCCTCCTGGCAGTAGGCCAGAGATTGTGCTAGACAATCTTCACGAGCAGACGGTGCGGGGGACAGAATGCACCGATCCTGATAGTAATAGCTCGCTCCTCTCCCTGTGGAACAGCATGAAAGAACTCCCTAAGATCATCCAAGGAGGGAGCCACCAAGACCTCATTAAAAGGGCTGGATGAAATCTGAAGCACTAGTACTCCTATGATCTGGCTGATGACTTGAGGATCAACCATAATCACATGCCCCTCAACTGTAGACTGAAGGACAATGCCACTGTCCTCATCCTGCACAACCTCTAGATGAATATAGAACTTTTTAACTAGTCTGGTGAGTACGATGCAGGCACAATTGTGGAAGTCGCCCCAGTTATATGTCTGAATAATCTTGCTTATAACGTCCAGTGGAGCTACCATAACATCAGCCCTGACTACATTCATCTCTGGAATGACTGATCTATTGACAATTTTGGCTTTGGTAGCAGCATTACCTTCCTTTGTCTTCTGTCAGACTCTGTGCTGAGAGCTGCTGGCAGACATGATTCTGTAAAGAATAATAAAATTTTTTTTGCCAAAAATAACACCAAGGATATTAGGTTCTGTTAGTCCAAAAAAAATTGGCGTTATAATAGCAGTAAACTGGACTTCCCAAAAATTACAAATAAGCAATATATCCAACACAGTTCAAATAAATGCCATAATAGATAAACCAAACTCAGCAGCAGATATCAAAAATATAAATATGCAGTCTTTATCTCAAGAATATACCACAAAAATACTTAAACAGTTAAAATAATTGAAAAGCAGGTAAAGGATAGGGCAACCTACATGGAAATGAGATGAAGGATAGAAAAGGACAAAATAAGCCAAGAATATGCGAGAAACTACGAGAAAACTGCAACAAAACGACAAAAAAAAAAAAGAGAGAAAAATTAAATGAGATCCGGCGGCTAGGGCTAAAATGCAATATTTAACCTTGTAGGGTGTCCGTCCGGACGCATTACTAACCCATCCGGACACGGGATGCCACATAAGCGTTCGACAAAGCCGTACGTGTCTGGACGTGTCATCTGACTATCCAGCCGTCTGAGCCGCACCGGTCCGGATGCAAGAGGAGACTGCTGGGACACTTCACACTAAAAAACAGAAACTGAAGAAAAATTTGTAGAAAAATTATTTTCCCTAGTGTCAGCTTCAGAATAAGCATGTATAATCAACTGATGTGGCAGTCAGATAGCATTTCAAAGATATGCAGAGATATAATTGAGAGTTAAGAGTTCAATTTGCATAAAATTCCCTGTAGATAGAAATTTTAAATAAATTACTCAATTCATGCAATGCGTGTGTGTGTGAAAACTTTCTCAATAAGGTATGAAGTTCACTGATATGACTTAAAGCAACTGAATTTTCTAAATTAGATGGAAAATTAATGAAGATCAGTCAAAAGTCAAACCTCCTTTTATTAGGATCTATCAACCCTCATCTAATACACTCCCCCTAAGATGCAGCATTGTTCTTTTACTTAGTTTTTTAGTGACCGTCTATTTCCACAATGATTTGGTCACTGACTGTTTCTTTAGGAACAAGTGGTGTGTTGTCGCAGGCAACCAAAAATAAAACTTTTACTTCTTCAAATATATGTAGTAGTGCAAGTAAGGGTCGATCCCACAGAGAGTATTTAGCCTAGTTTTATGCTACGTGAACAAGGATTGGGGGTTTGAGTATAACAAATTTTTTTTTTAAAAGAACAACTAAGGAACAATTCAAATTAAAGTATAAATCAAAAGAACAAACATTGGTCTAAGTCAACATCCACCATCGGAATTTTACAACTGATCATCGATGCAAGTATATATCAATTCATACTTTGAATATTCACCGTTGGAATTATTTTCCTATCTCTCCTTAGTCCCAGTTAATTAGAAGACAAGCGCTCTAATTAACCCTAACTACTAAACAACCCAAGACAAGCGCTAAAGGTTTAATCTAGTAGAAGCCTTAAGAATTAGAGAGATCGATGAAGCGAAACAACACAAGCACAAGTGGTTGCATTTAATTTCGTCGGGCGTTCTTCCTAAGATTTAATAATTTCTGACGCAGCAAATCATTAAATCTTAGTTACTTCACAAATTCTTATCATCTAAAGATATTCTAAAGCTTATCCTAAAATAATAATATCCAAATCTGACTAA